>NC_047171.1:13873234-14085734 GCF_009819705.1 Hippoglossus hippoglossus | reverse complement strand
CTCATCTGTCAGACACAGCAGTTACGCTCTGCCTTCTGATAATAGCGAGGCTGGAGAAGGATCCTCTTTCCGCAGCTGCCTTTTCTACAAGTCAGGAGTAATTCATTGAGAAATATTTGATGTCTATTGAGCAGGTGGAGCAATACATATATTTGGACGTGCATTTTGACCTGGACTGTGATTGAACCAGCCGTGTTGATAATATATGCTCACAGATTAAGTTGTACTTTTTCTTTCGTCTGCGGCGGCGTTAATTAAACTGGAAATGCAGCAGGGATTTGGTTATTCCTATAACTGATGTTGATGTAAGTAGAAAAAAGTGAAGCAGCACTGAAGTAGCAGATATCAAGGAATAAGATATAATTAAACTGCAGGTAAAACTACGGGCCGATGGGTATAAGCAGAACTGAAATACACGCCAAAGAGAAAGTGTTCCACCACTTTATTTTGGATTGAATTATCTCAACATCAACTCAATGGATTGTTTATATTTTGTTCAGATAGCAGCCATCCCCACAGGATGAATCCTACTGACACTCCAGATTTTCCCATCAGCCTCAGCTAACGGCTGTATTATGCCTCCTACATCTTAATGTTTGCATTGTCCCTATGTAAGGAGTGAAGAATGAGGCTTTTATTTCAGCTAC
Organism: Hippoglossus hippoglossus; assembly: GCF_009819705.1. NCBI lineage: Eukaryota > Metazoa > Chordata > Actinopteri > Pleuronectiformes > Pleuronectidae > Hippoglossus > Hippoglossus hippoglossus. Next base: position 14,085,087 of record NC_047171.1, on the reverse strand, counting down.
CCCTGCGGTTATAGGACATTGTTGCACATCAGTCTAGAAGCACTTCTACATCTCGGATCGGCATAAAACTCTAATGGTCAGCCCAGTATATTAATATTTATAATATTAATAATTTCTGTGAGGAGTTTGCATGTTCTCTTCCTGTGTGTTTTCTCTGGGTTCTACAGCATCCTTATAAACATGCAGATTGGGGTTGGGTTTGGATTTTAATTTGTCTGTAGTTGTGAATGTGAGTGTGGTTGTCTGTCTCTGTATAACGTCTTTTACACCAAAGTTAATAGGTACACGCAGGTTTTTCAAATGTGGGTAAACCCGTTAAAAAAGGTGATTAACTCCTTTCTCACTGCCACTAGAGGAGTTTGCCTCTCTGTTTTTACCCCATGTGCTTCATGCTCGACGTCACAAATGCACCAAAACTCGAGAAGCGCTCTCACCTCGCTGTCTGGCCAGATTAGCGCATTCACCCGGGTGTTTCCAGACAATAAAAACGAGATTCTACTGCAGAGTCATTTGACCGGGGAGTTAATGTTGATAGTATCCATTCCCACTCCAGACAAAAGCCAGATGTTAGAGGGTTTAAGTCAGCTCTGCGATACTCTAGTGACCTGTCGAGGGTACAAGCCTGCATATTTCTCTTTTTTTCTTTCTCTCTGAGATTTAACTATAGATTGGATAAGATTTACATGTAACTGCCCCCGATCATCCCCCTTCATGCTATCCTCTCTTTTTGACAGTAGAGTAGTTTAAGTTACATGCCTGGGATCCTTTTTGAGGCTCATCCTGTAATCTGAGCTGATTGGGCTGCAACAAAAGCCCAAGGAGCTGTGAGGCCTCTCAGCCCAGGGCCCGGCTGCTGTCTCCCACCAGACTGTGTTACAGCAGCAGGACATGAAGAAGATAAATCATGGATGTTATCAGGTTAAGATCCGGGGGCCACGCTCGTGCCCTTTTGCTCTGTAGGTGATCGGGGAAGCTGAATAGCTCTGCTCTTCAGAGATGCCCCAAGCTGATAGCTATTACTGCTATTGAGCACCAAGCGAGAGAAGCTATCAAATCCCACAATGCAAGACTGAGCGCTTGCTATATTTGTCTGATAATGATGGTCAGAAACTCCTATCTCTCCAGTCGTCCTCGGCGGATGCCAACTGTGCACAGCAGAGTGGGAGGCAGGAGCGGGATCTGACACCAGCATCTCTCCAAACAGTACGAGTTTCACCTGACCTTGTCAGAGCCCCTGACATACTCCACAGCTCCACTACACTAACAAGCATCTGAAGCATTGCCCTCAAAACAAAACGGGATCCATTTGTTGCTGGCGGGTGCCGTGCCGGAGGTGTCAGACATCTGCTGGGTGTCCCAACACATTCTGCCTCTTTCGCTTTTATTGTTTGTCTCTGTGATTTACAGGCAAATGAAAATCTAATTCAGGGATTTGGACCCAGAGACATGATAGACCGAATTATGACGCGCTGGCTGCCGACTGAGCCGATGGAATATGAGCGTCGCTGTGTCCATCTGTGGGTCCATCTGGTGCGATGTGAAGGGAACGCGGCGCTGAGAGCGGCTGTCTAATTGAGGACACCGAACCCAAAATCAAGATTATGCTCACGACATGACCCAACATGAGATAACGCAGAGCGGCACACGATTGAGTTGCTACGCTGGAAATGTGACAGGAAGCATTTCGAGGGCGGAGGAAGCAAGTTAGTCTCTGGGATGAACAGAGGGAAGGTCAGAGTCCGACTTTGTGATCCTGTGTGCTTCGAATTTGTGAGTGGGCGTCTTTGGACAGTTGTGGTTTCTGTATGTGTGTCAGCGTGTGTCCAGTTAAAGGTTAAATGCCCGGCTAACTACAGTGTCGCACCGCAGCCAAACGTCTCCCAACTCTATTTCTGTGGATAAAATGTCAGTATTGATTGAACGATTGCGGAGAAGCCTCACTGTTTTTGAGGTATGACCTTTCCTATAGTGTTGCATGATGAGATCGATTATAGCTATACACATTATATCCATGAAGCACACCGTTTATTTTCCTCCTCTGGTATTGATCTTGTACCATTTTGAGGCCAAGCAGTGAAATAAACCGCCGTAAGGATTTTTATCTGTGAGACATTACATGGATCGATAAAGACCCGAATACAATATTATATTTCATTTTAAACCAGACGTTTCTGAATTTCCTTTTTTCATCTTTTGTGAAACGGCAGCCTAGCGTTGCAGAGAGAAGTTTTTTTTTGTTTGCCTCTGTTGAAAACATTAAAATGTGCCAATTAGAGCAGTCCCGGTGAGTCCTGGGAAAAGGTCATTTCGACAGTTTCATATTTTTACTGAATCCCCTCGCACAGTGTGGCGCACGAGCCGGAGAACAAATCGTCGCGCGGCCAGGGCGAGAACATAATGACGATCTCGTTCAAGTCCGAGGCCAGGAACTGATGGTTGTGGGTATCAGACGCCGCTGCAGTGATAACAACACGAGATGTTAAAGCAGCAGTTTTTATTGGTTGGATCTATGCGTGAACAAGCACAAAATTAAAAGTGTTATAGAAGCGAAGGTCACTTCACCTCTAACACAGACATGAAGAACCAAACAGCAGGTGTCTAGAGAGCAGGTGTGATCTGTTACACTTTTCATGCAATAAAATTAACAGTTTCTGAAACAAATGTCCTATAATAGCTGGCGACCTGTAGATTGTCCTGATGTATTAACCAGTAATGGCTCACTGAAGATATATTACTTTATTGTAAATTAGTACATAGATATATATAGATATAAATATAGATAAACTGCAGTATGTTTGAGTTAGTGTTCTTCTCTTTATATACAGTCTATGGCTTTCACCAGTTATGCTACAATACATGAATTGTCCACTAGTTGGCATCCACACATTTATTTTTCAACTGTAAAATGTTCTACTCCTGACATATCTTTGTATTCCAATCAAGATAAGAAAAATGTGCGTATGTTTGCCAGATTTAAATCATTCTCCAAAAGCAAATATGAACTATATTTCATTGTATTTTTAGAACTAAACTAAAGAATTTAGTTTTCCTTTATGAATATTGAAAAGTTCACTTTCCTCTTAAGTTGAAAAACATGTAAAACCCAACAGTTTCTCTGAAAAGGTTGTTTTTCTTAGCACATCATTTGTCATTTTGCCTTTATTTTTTGATAAATACAGCAGAGAGACACACATTAAATGGTCTGTTCAGCTTTTGGTGAAACTTTTAGACTTATGTCTGATTTCTTTGTGGATCTTTTGTTTGAATTCTTGTTTTTTTATTTCTGGACTCTTGCCTTGTTGTTTTCCTTGCGTTCGTTTTTTGGGGGATTTGTGTCTCTGTTGTGTTTTTTGCACCTTGAGTTCGTTATTTCCTGTTTCCTGTTTCCCTTCTTAGCCGATGACCTGCTCCGCCCTTATTAGTTTCACCTGTGTCTTGTTGGCTCATGTTTTTAATCTTGTGTTTCCTTGACCTCATCGGCAGTTCGTCTTGTTAGTGTGAGAGTTCCAGCCGTTTCCTTGTGCTCTCCCTGGTTTGTTTATTACCAATCTATGTTTTTTGACCTTTTCGTCCTGCCTCTGTTTTCTGGATTCCTTTGCCTTTTTTTTCTCTCAAACCTGTTTTGTCTTATTGCTTTGGGTCCTCGCTTGTTTCTGGATTTTTTTCACAGGACAATGGCAGTGGGCATGTTGGGCTTGAGTGAAGGTGCAGCAGGCAGGAAGCAATGTCAATTACTTTTTAGTGGTTGAAAGGCATGATTGCATTTAGTATCACTCATATTACTAAAACCTGTCCGGTACATATATATATATCATATGTGCAGAGATTATAATATGACTGACATGTATGTAGATATACTGTATATAATTACATTATCATTACAGTGCTGTGTACATTAAACTGGACATAAAGTGTCATGTTGGAAACTGGATTATATATTTACAGCAGAAGAGTTAAGAAAAGTTATCATCCAACCATGCTCACAATGACTATGTTTACACGGACACCAATATTCTGACTATTAACCTTAACCTGATTAAGACTTTACATGTGTTAATAGAATATTCCATTCATATTCCTGTTTTCATTTTACAGAGCATAGCCTGATTATGACTCGTGACATTATTACGTCCTACTTACTTGTTTACCCTCAAACCCAGACCATGTATCGTAAATCAGTTGGTAACTGCCATATGCCGATTTTGTGGAAAACTCCACTAGGACGTTATAATGTAATATAAGACGTATACATGTCTACGTAATGGGACTTAGGTTGGAATACTGCATGTGTCTTCATTTGATTATTGCTTATTCCGAGTATGACCCTATTTTTTCAGTTAATCTGAAAATGTATGGTAAACTTCAGGAGATCATTAATACTCTGTTGAGATATTTCAGTCTGGACCAAAGAGGTGAAACCTTAGTTATTATCATTTTTAAGTGATTTTTTTCAACTAATTAATGTTATTTGATTGCCTCTAAGGCCTTGACAGCAGGTCTATCACTACCACATGTGACTTCTCTGAATAAAGCCGTCACCTATGACCAGTTTACCTGTGCGATAAGAAATCACATCTTACATTCTCATTGCTAACCACTTTATTATGAAGTATAAGTCTGTTTTATAGGTGACGGCAGGAACTCTATTCACTGCCCCAAGGAAATTATTTTCCTATTCATCAGTGCTTTTCATTTCCCTGATTCCATTACATTTCATTTTCTCCCTTTTGTGTTTTTTCATTATTAAACTTTTATTCATTCAACTCGTGGTTAAAAAAGACCTAATTTGCATAGATGTGAATGAAGAAAAGAAAAAAAAATAGCAGCTACACAAAAGCAATATCCAATTCAAAGTGATTTCAACCCAAATCAAACCCTCCATGGGAAGATCTCAGGAGATTCCTGGGGATGACTCAGCAGTCACGCTGTATGACTGTATTCATTTATTTTAATGCTTCTTTAAGACAAAATGGATTTAATTGGAGACCTGCAGACAAGAAGCATCCAGTGAATTTTAATTATAATGAAAATCGATTATTTATTAGGTTCCAAAGCGTAAAAGAAACTTTATTTAATGGTGCTTTAACACCTACTTTAGATACCTATAGGTGTATAGATGAATGTTAAACAAACAGTGTTTAGTCTGCTCCCTGAATAGCAAAGTGGAACCAAGACTAACTGGATCGAATGTAAAACAATGTAACAAAGCCATAAACCTTGGTTCAGACCATGGCCTGTAAATTCAGGTGTGACTCTGAGTCTATGTGAGTAATAATTCATCTCTTATCACAAGTTATAAATTATAATTGAACATCACATTGCCAAGTGCACTTTGATAACTCTACCCATTTAGCATCAGAGGCCATAAGGAGTTATATCAGTAATGGTGCTTTCTGTTGCTGTAATGAAGGGGAAATGAGCTTTTTATAAGGCTATAACACATTCATGGCAGCTCATTGACTCCTTAAAGTGGAGTAAAGGTCTATTGATATCCAGCTATATAGACCTAACACCATTATACTGTTTGTTGATCCAGCTTCTCGCTCACCTCCCTCCGAAGACCCAAACCCGATAACTCATGATGTTAATAAAAACACATCTAGTAAAACCACTGAACAGCAGCTAAATATAAAAACGCTGTGTTTTATAAATAGGCATTTAAAGCAGATAATGAGCTGTTATAAAGGTGTGACATGGTGCCAAGAACCATTGTGCTTATAATGGGGAAGCTGATAATAATTATGTTCATTTATAAAAGGTCAGAAATGGAATTAAACATAATTGGGTTGCCATAAAAAGTGTTCTCTCAGTAATCAAATATGTGCGTGGTCCACTGTGGTTCAGTACAATTAAATCTGCTGGACTGTAAGCAGACACCCTCCCTGTGATTTTTACTGTTTTAAAGACTGCGTAAAAAAACCCTTCTCCTGACTTAAGAATAAAAAACAGTAAAACCTTCACCATAACAATAATGTAATATGAATAAAAGTCAAAATATCACACAGAGAGTTATTGGGAGTTTCAGCTCATTGTTTTGACTTCTGACCCGACAACTTTATTGTGCTGGTCTTGTGCCTCTCGTAGCCTTTCAGTAGCAGCAGGAAGCAGTTTAGAGTGAAAAATAAGGAAAACTCAGTGTAGACCACCTGCTCCGGACACCAGACAGATACGAGCTGGTGGAAAGTGGAGCATTTATCAGCTCAGGAGCCAGATATTTCCATCAGGAGTTGGTGGAGACCAAAACCAGAGCTTAAAAAGAGTAACTATTGACTCTCATTAAGTTGACTGCCACTAGCATGACTCAACTGTGTAAATCCTCAACTGTTACTGTATGTCAATATTCAATTCACAACTTGTCTCCACTAATCCCCATTGGCCCGAAAATAAAAACATTTAGTCATTGCATCTTAAATAATTTATCATTAAACCTTTATATGTTAGTAGAACATCTGTATGTGTGTATTTCAATTAAATCATTCAGTATTCAATTTCTTCCTCAAGTAATTTGTTTTTAGACGATCATTGTTTGGATAGCTGGGAAGTGAATAGTTTGCATAGTTTGTTAATACATTTTAATAAAACCCCAGCACAGACACAAAACTCTTCCAGTGTAATAATTGACTATCTTGCAAAGAAATGTTAAAATAAATTAAATTTTAGGGTGAGGGAAAAAAAGACCCTTCCCTTTTCTCCAAAAGATAATCTCAGCCAAAAGACAAATGACAGTACCCTTCCCCTTTCTTCTGATCCCCTCTCTTACTCTAATAACTTCCATATAGTCCCTTTTGTGCTGCCAGGAAAGAATGCCACTTTCTCCTGATAAGATTGGTGGTGAATGCCATTTTTGCAGCTCACTGGTGCTTTAACGGCGACGTTAGTTGCATCTGCTGCCTCACATAAGGACAGGGACGAGACTCCGAAGCCCAGCTGTGTCTGCGATTCTGACTTTCAGTTCTATTCTGGGCAGAAACTGTTGAGTCAGAAAATACAAACACAAACGGGGACAAATCTCTGGGTTGTGATTATCCTGGCCATTAATCTGCCTTTTGTTTGTATTGTATTTTGGTGCTTTGCACTGTTGCTCGCTCTGTTCCCATGCAGAGTGCATTTGGGCTCTGCGGAGGGACCAGTGGACCACATCCAGTCCGCCGAACACAGGCGGGGGGTTATTTTCCTGCAGAAGTTCAGCTCTTTCCCAGCATAGTTGTGATAGGGTCCCTGCAGGTCAACAGAAAGCAAGAATGATTTTTTTTTTTTTTCAATTTCACTAACGTTGAACCAAAACAGCGGTAGACTTTGGGTTAGTTCAGTCAATAAGAAATAATAATGCCAGAGCTTAGAAATAATAATAATATAACAACAGAGCCGCTGCAGCAGTGAATAATTCCACTGTAATACATAATGATCTCTTTGTGCTACATTTGGTGAATGTGTTTTATTTCGCTCAGATCCCTGACTCTGCGGCCCAGTTTCGCTCTGTACTGTGCTGCAGAGCTTGTAGGCCAAGCTGCTAAAATCCTCTACACATCGCTCTCCCCAGACCCAATCAGCACTGGTCTCCTCCGCCGTGGAGGGGGTTCATGGCAGCAGCGCATCAGTGATGGGCATTCGATATCGCCTCTGCAGAAAAGAGTCGAATAATCCAGTTTGTGGCCCCAAAAAAAAAAAATGAATAAAAAATGTTAATTCAACTGCGGCCGAATAATCCCCTGAAATAACAAGCTTAAAAGCTAAAACCCTCCATAATTTTATCTGGGATCTTCCATACACTGACACCACAATGACATCAAAGCAGGACAGGAAATGCATGGCTAACAAATCAATAGACAGAGGAGTCGCATTAAGGCTTAATTCGTGGCAAAGTGGAGCTTTAGGAAAGCTGTGGGGTTCAGCTGATACAGAGAGAGACTGAATCAGAGATATCCAGCCTTCTGTGCCACTCATCCCACTGGGCTCTGGGGTTTTACACTCTATGCCAGAGCAAAAAGTAGTTTCACACTTCAACAGTGTTACTGTTTCCCTTTATAGCGCAAATGTTAGTAAAAGAGACAGAATACTTCACAAAGAAGTGAAATTGATGCTCTGTCTCCTACAAATTAAGTATGTATACAATTAATGTGACATGCCCATCAGTCTCAACAGTCTCAGTTATACTTGATTACATATTGTTTGCTAATTATGAATTAATGTTAACATGCATACAAAGTACAAGACATTGACAGCAGACAAGGGGTTTTTCTTCCTGATTCTCCTGTGGTTAGATCAAGTAAAAAAAAACTATAACTTCACAAGAACAGTCGTAGCTGTACGAGCATTAAGTTATAACTGCGAGAATCAAGTCATGATTTTACAAGATTAAAGTTGTAATATTACGTGAATAAAGTTGAAATTTCACAAGAACATAATTGTAGTTGGCCCTATACTACATTGTAAGTACATATTTTTTTGTTTTGTTCTTCCAGGATTTTTGGATTATAGTGGTGTTCATGTGTCAGTGTTCATGTTGAGATCTCAGCATTGTGCAGAGTGAGGTGTCAAACTAAGCAGCATGGTCTCTGTGTGGTAATTAGCGATGGAGGGCTACTAACCCAGCGTAGCTCAAGGACACTGCACTCAGAGTGCAACCAGCTCGCCGCTGCACCTTTTGCAAACCCCTCCTTTTGCTCTCCATGAACATTGCCTGGGGGGACGGTGTTGTGAAATGGAGCTTCATTCTTTGATTTTTATCTGAACGCTCCATCCAGTCCGCACTGGATCTGTCTCCACTGCAGCACGGAGGAAATAAGTGATACATTACAGTAGCCGAGGACATTTCATCCTTCACCACAGTCCTCCTTGGATCCCATTTTGCTCTATATACATATTCAAAGCACATGCTGAGATGGCTTTTGAGGCAGAACACAGAAAAACCAAGCGAGATAGTGTAAGATTAATGTGAAGAAATTCATGCATTTTAATGAATCCGGCGACAACTTCTTTCGCCAGGAAAGATGTGTTGAGATACAGTGTGCAGCACATACATCAAATAGGGATCCATCTGAATTTGTCTCATTTTGCATCGGGTCCTTGGAGGACTGCTCTAATAGGACCGAGCATTCGCCTCTTTGAACCTGCACGTAGTCTGAGCGGAAGATGAGGCATGAGGAGATGGATTAGCTGGATGTTCGCTTATACAAGAAAACCTTGTCATCCTGCTGCTGGCTGGGGCCTCACATCCTAACAGTGATGGCGGCGGCACAATTAGACGAACGTGGTAATAAGCCAGAGCTATCATTCCAATCTCATTCTCCTCCGGTCTAATGACGTCAACATGTAAAAAGTTAAACTGAATAATTTAACATGTTAACATCTGAAAATATGACTGTCGACCAGAATTCACCGCTAATTGATTCCATACTGCAGCAGAAACTGCAGCTATTGTGAGTTGTCGCTGATCTCGTCTCGCAAGAACTCACAAGTATTGTGAAAACTCGTTAGAACTAGAAGGAGGACCACAGCGGACATTTAGGCTAAAAACATGGTATAAATGACGCCGTTTCGAGTTGATTCGGCTTACGGACACGCAGTATGGAGGCATTTTATGTTGTTTGTTGTCGTTTTTTTATGTTTGAAGAAGCGGTCGCCATTTACGTCAATCGTATTAGATTTGGCTGCAACGCTGTTAACCCCTGAAAATCTAGAAGTGTTTTGTGGACTCAAACACTTCACCCACCCCTCCATCGTCATAGTGGTGAGTAGATAATGAGTGAATTTTCATTTTTGGGTGAACTATCCCCTTTACGCTACAGGCCATGTTGTACAGAAATATTTTCTTTTCTCCTCTTCAGATGAATTATGATAAAACATAGACTGTTTATAAAGATGGACGACGCATTTCCACTTCCTACTATTATCCGAAAATAAAGCAAAAATATCTTGCATACGAATGCTGCCATCTGATGCCAATGATGTCATTTGGAGCCAGAGTCTGCGCAGTAGCGGTCAGGGAATGGAGCCGTGTTATCCAGGTCCCGTTGATGCACATGCTCCACCATCATTAATTTTACCCGTTTCAATACCAAAATTACGCTTTGGCTTCTCTTTAGGGGAGCTGTCAATATTTTTACTATACAAAAGTTGTCTGGTGGCTGTGGAACTACTCTTTTAAGGATAAACTGTCAAGCTCAATTAAGAAGTGCTTTTAAATTAATAATTAATTCAAATATGTTCTCATGGCAACAGTCCTTTAAACTGCAAAGCAGTGAAACTCTCCCTCCACTTTTAATGATTTCTGGTTTTCTGCACTTAAATTGGAAAACATTTACTGTACGACAGTTGAAGATTCCGTCTGCTGTTCTTGCTCTTGTTCCTAATGAAGAGAAATCTGCTCCTGCTCGTTCACTGTGCAAAAATATGCAGGAGACTCTATAATCAGGATGAAGTCACATGTGAACAGACACACAAGGCTGGCATCGCTGTATCATAAAATATAAGCGGAGAGAGAGAAGAGATGCAGCTGTGAGGTGTGGGCATGTGTGAATATCAGGTTGGAAAAATTGATGGAGGGCAACAGCTTTCAAATTAGGTTGTAGTGTTATATCTGGGGAAAATATGAGGTTTCAGTATACTATTGTGCAGCAGGTTCATGAGACACTCATCCAAGAAAATCAAATTTCTATCTTTCCATTCATATAAGTGGAGATGAAGAGAGGTGTAGAACCATGTCTAGGTCAAACTCACTGAGGACAGGAAGTGGCTGAATTTGTCAAACAAAGCTTTTCTTTTATCTGGGATGTCTGACGAGTATGTGGATATCACTAAAGATCCTGATATATGACCAGCCTGTCTATTTCTTCACTTAGGTTTATCACCACTAAATTATCTAAAGTAATGTAATATCAGAGGAAAAATCACTGATGTTCTGTGTATAATGCACCATTGTTGCCTTTGCAGACTTTCCCACCTCGCATTCACACATGTACATCACAGCTGTATGTCTTGCTTCCATTTCGGCACATCCCCGGTTGCACTCCAGGTGTGTCTCTTCCTGTGTGACTTCACACTTTTCAGAGTCAAATGTTTGCTACCTCTATATCTTTAACACCTTCAATGAGCTGACACAGGAGGTCTTTGTTTCTTTTCATTTGGTTAAAGCTCGAGAAAGTTTTCTATAGATCACTCTGTTTAAAAAAGGCCTAGTGTTTGCACTTGTGTAAAATGTGTGTGTGTGTGTGTGTGTGTGTGTGTGTGTGTGCGCGCGCAAAATAACTCAAAAACGCAATGACAGATTTTTACCAAACTTAGTGGAATATTACTTGGGAGGGTATGAATAATTGATTGGTATGCTTAACTCTTGGAGGGGATCGGTTATGGGGGGCGGGACATTACATACACATAATACACTTTTCAAGAGCAGGGCTGTTAAGTTGTTAAGTCTGCCTGCTACTGAGTTAATGCTGAATCCTGCCTGTCTGCAAAGGATGGTAAAAACTTTATGGCTATTTTGAAAACCACAGTCTAGGGGTGGGATATCTCCCAGTGCAGCCTATGGTCGGATTGTGTGTGTGTGTGTGTGAGAGAGAGAGAGAGAGAGAGAGAGAGAGAGAGAGAGAGAGAGAGAGAGAGAGAGAGAGAGAGAGAGAGAGAGCAACACCGCACACTGCTCTAGGATGAAGCAATGGTGCAAAACACTAGGTATGACACATTTTATGTTGTGTAAAAACATTTACTTTAGTTATAAAACTCTGGCATATAGTGTGTATATATATAGTGTATAAAGTGGCCTATATACAATACATCCCCAGGGTATGCATCGCTTCCTTCATGCTTTTCTTTGTGTCTGTGATCCTTGTGTTTGCATGTCACTTCTCTGCTCTGTCTTCCACAAACACAATATCAAAGTGTGGCTGTGCTTTGCCCAGAAGTAGTTTGGTGCCTTGCTCAAGGATACTTTGCCATTCATGGTGGCCAAGTTCTAAGAGCCACCACCCAGTAAACAAGTTCCCTGTCGAGTATATGAGCTGAGTAATAGTTTCCAAAGAGCATAAAAGAATCTACCCATAATGCAGCTGTTTATTTAATGATATATTCCATTATAGGGAGCAGAGGGGAGCATATCCTTGAACATGACTTAAGGTAGAAAGCTGGAATGGAAAATATTATCTACAGACATTAAATATGCATTCTGACATTCACCCAAGCTAATCAGTCTCACTGCAATGCAATAATGACAGAACCGTCTTCATCTGGCCATGATGAGCCTAAATTATTGAAACAGTGGGTATTTGTATCAATCTTCTGCTTTCTGAATTCAACTTTGGGAAATGTGCTGTGACAGATAGCTCACATCTCTTGTTAACTGACAGCATGGCAGGGCTATATTTGTAACATTAGTAATACGGCTGGAAACAGGTCCTCAAAGGCTTATTGAACTCATTAACTTTGATACGGGGATGTAATAGAAAATCGTGTACCAAGGTTGCTCCCTCTGTCTTATTTTTCCACAGCCGCTGTGATATATTTGGATGACATGCGTGAAAGTTTTCAAAGTTTTAAAGTAATTTGATGAGATGCAACACAATTTACTGTGTTAGATACAGATTTATGCAGGAGTTGTTCTTCTCTGTTCTGCTTTTCTGTTTAACAGAGCTTTAGATTGCATCTGCTGTCAAGTCATAAAACACATCTATATTTCTCAACGCATTGCAGCCAGCAGCTCTTAAAGCTTTTTTTGTGAATGCTTCCCCTATAACATATAAAGTAGTACTTTCTGTCCAAGACCACTGTGTCGAGATGTTGAAGGTCTCACAGACGGAGCAGGTTGATAGGTTTTTCCACTCCTGCAGCCTTGTCCCCCTTCATCCTGACCTGAGCTGGCAGCCTTGTAAAAAAAAAAGAAAGAAAAACCAGCGAGACCAAGGGGTCGTAACCTTGGCTTTGCTTTGTTGATGTGACGGCAGACTCACCACAAGGATGACGAGAAAGACCCGATACAGGGGTTTAGAGTTTTATAGCCTGATTCAAAGACCAACTCCAGTAACACAATAAAACATTTGTAACACAAAAAACAAAACTGGATGAGTGAAGCTTTTTTTTTCTCGTGTTATTTCTTAAGCTACATCAGGGGTTGATGTTTTCGAGCACATTCTAAAATGTTACCAAATGATAAATGTGTTTTAGTTATCTAATAATTTTCAGATTTACCTGTAGGCTCAGTGTACCCTCAAATACGGCCTGTATCATTGATTACAAGGCCAAAACAGTTGATGACGCTAAGGTGCACAACTGAAGATATGTCCCTAACATCCGCAGGTGGCCGCTAACACCTACTAACTATGCAGAAGATAATAATAATAATGTATTTATTATAACATAAAAACAAACAAGCAATAAAAACAAAAGCCACATGGTAAAAATAAAAAATTTAATAAAATACCTAAAAAGAAACATCCAAACAGGCAACAGGGGACTCCAAATAAAAACACACATAAGAACAATTAAGGGGCATCTTATGGTGAAACAAAGGCCACTTTAATAAGATGGGTCTTCAGTTGCTTTTTAAAAACATCTTCGGAGACCACAGACCGTATGTCTAGAGGAAGAGAGATCTTCAAACATAAGGGGATATTTAACATCTTGTCCTACACTCAAAAAAACAGAAATCTCTCTCTGCATATCTCGAGAAGCGTTCATGTTGTCCACTTCACTTTAGGTATGTGTATTGTTAAGGGCCCAAGGAAGTGCAGTGTCAAATTTGGTCACCAGATAAGTCAAAAATGTGTAAAATATAAATAAACAGGTGACCAGCACTCTTTAGCAGCGGTCGCTGGGACTTATCGTAAGTAATGTTGTCAATAACGAAAACAACGCGTTCAAAACACCGATAATTACAACAGATTTTCCAGTTCAGGGATCTGTGTACTGAGTTGAGCTTGAAAAAACTGCACACAGGTGAACAGCTGTTTGTGCAGCAGCGGGGGCACAGCTTCAGGGCTCTGGGGAATCAGTCCAAGGGCTGGTCTTTACTTTCCGCTGTTCAATTACTGAAGATCGCATTTACAGTTCAGAAAGAAAGCTGCAACCAGCAACGCAACAGGACAAGCAAACAGCCCATTCCAGACAGGCAGGTTTAGAACCACCACTGCACTAGTAAAATAGAATATTAAGAGACTAGAGCTTAGGTGTTATTAAATGCAAAAAATACCACACAACAAACATTCCAACAATTGTGGCAATTGTTTTACTAACATAAGTAAATTTGTCGCACAAAGAAATGTCTGGATCTGGACTGAACAGTTTCCCACGGCCTATTTGTAATGTCTGTTTTCAGATTTTTTACAGTTCCTGACCATTAAAATCTGCAGTCTGTCAAAAGCTACCTACCAAGGTTATAGATTGTGTATCTCTATGTGTGTATACACACACACACACACACACACACACACACACACACACACACACACACACACACACACAGTGTTTGTGCTGAAACAGTCTCATACATACACACACATGCTGGCTGCATCTCATCTGCATTCAAAGCATCTGTTCACCCAAATGACAAAAACATATTTTCTCACTTATCTCTCCTGGTGTCTGTCTGGCCACGCAGATACTTCCCATTGTATTTGTCCAGGTTTGAGGAATCTGTCCTTGACTTCACTGCCTGCACCTTAACACAAGAGAGGTGTTGGAGAGAATTTAGTTTGTGATGCTCGCAACATTGTAAAATTACACTCAGTCAATTTTCATTTTAATCAGAATTGCTCATTTTCTCACTAAAGAAACGTCTCTTTTTAAAACTGTTGACAGCATTTTCAGTGAAATAACAGAGGCCTTATCTTTGGAAAAATTATTGCATTTGCATTTTCAAAATTGAATTATTCTTTTTTGTTATGTTTGCAATTTTAGGTTTGAAAATAGGATTGGACTAATTTGGGGTTTGTCTGTCAAACTATTGTCTCACATCTTTATTATTCTTGGAAAAGAAAGTTTATATTTACAAATAGAGCTGGACCAATTTAGTTTATGAGCCTTTCACGGACCTTTTAGCATCAGAGTTTGTTTGTCGATATGAAAACTCTTAAACCCTTAAAATTCCTTATCGGTCAGGCTCTTTTCACAAATCTGAAACAGAAGAATTCTGTGGCTGCAGATGAAGATTATGGGATGTCTTCTGAATAAGGCAACATCGACATGACAGATTTACTCCATTCCCTTTCATTTACTCTCGTCTCCACGACGGGCGCTCGTATTTGTAGAGATCTTGAGTGTTAATGACGCCACTACAATGTGCCACTGCAGATATTGATTTCAGAGGCTTCGTCTCACAATTGCAGTGTCTTCCCGAAGCTGTGAGGGTGAGAAACAGACAAAGCCATTTAAAGCCCTGATGACGCTCTTCATACAATCAATAGAATTCCATTTACTAAACAAGACACCGGTGTCACAGTTAATTTCATCATGAAAATCCCATCTTAAGTTGACAGCCAACATTACTAAATCAACCTGTGTGCTTATAATACCTGAAGAGGAAAACATGAGCTTTAGATCAAATTCCATGCACATTTGCATGCACATCACACATCCAATCACACAACCCCAAAAAAATCCTCAATTATGCCTCTGTTTGAAAATAGTATTAGCAAGTTGGTAACACAGATCATTGAGACTGTGTTGATTCGTGCAGTATTAATTATAAACCAAAGCCAGCAAACAGAAAGGAAGCAGAATGAAAGTGTGGAGTAGGGCGTTGCACAAAGTCGCAGATTACTGTTAGCAGGGAGCTGGAGCTGTTATTTATATAAGAAGCCGCTTTAACTGTCTGAAACTGTTCTTTTCATTTCTAACAATACACTCTTCCCACCATAAATGAAGCAAGCTGCACTGCAGGGGACAAGACTCATTAAAGATGCAGAAATGTCCCCAGGCCAAACTAGTCTTCCCTTTGCTATAGTTTTAAAGACAAACGCAGAATCCCACTTTAACATTACTGAAACGACAAGAGTCTTGGTACTTTTATGTCGATGTAGTTTTCACTCTGCAGCCTCAATGTCAGCGTGCATAAGAGCAACACTGACATGTTGATGGGAAGTAGGCATGTTTACCATGTTCACCAAAAACACGGTATTCGTACTAAAAACACGGTATTCATAGTAAAAAACGTATTTTATTTTTTTCTTTATTTATAGTTATCTATAATAAAGTTTATGGTTAAACTGTAAAATATCAAGCCTCAATTACATTTCTTTGTAATAAGGGTTTGACAATGACGTCTTTGGAATCATCTCCATATTTTTTTCTATAAATACCAATCGATTTGTCAGTATCTGACATTTTTTAACTCCCTTATATCGATATCAGCCCCAAAAATCCATTTCAGTCGGCCTCTGGTATTTATCCATAAATAAGGGTTCTGCTAATTAAAATTTTGACCTGATTGGTAGAAGGGAAGTCAGTGCATCTCCAAAGTGGTCAGAGTTCATCCTGAGGGGGACATGGAATTAAATACATTTATTTAACAGTTATTGAGACAATCAACCAAAATGTCAACCTCTCGGTGGCGCTATAGGAGAAGTTAGTGAATCGTCAAGCTCAGTAGGACTCATCCAATGTGACCAACGCAGTCGACAAACTGCACAACTTTTTGCGGTCATGAATAAATCAAATATTGTCGATATTGGATGTTATGTCCGTCTCTTAAAATAATCGCTTTAGTCGATTTTGGTGTCCAGGTGGAGGCATGGACCTGTGACCTTCTTTGGGTACATGCATACGGATCAATGGCGAGTCAGTGTCCTTAGACCATTAAAAAGTGGGGATATTTGCCTTTTTCCCATGTGATTAGGAAAGTGAAGCATCAGAGCTTTGTCAGTGGACCTGTTGGCTGCAGAAAGATTGACAGGACTGAGCTGTGAACTCATACAGAGCTGTGGCCCACTGAAGCTCTGTGGTTTGTCTTTTTTGGGGGCTGATGGAGTAAGTGGAGCAAAGAGGAGCCTTTTCCGTCTGCCCGGCTGTCAGTATGATGCCGTACATCAAAGTCTGTATGAATAATTGCCTAATGTGGCAGAACCGTGCCTCTGACAAACACGTTGTCTTCCAGACAAGATCAGCGCTTTGGCTTTACCAGCATCGCTTAAACAGATCATCGACCAAAGCAAAGTCCTGCCTCATGCACAAATGTACTGTTTTTATTTGACTCACAGTCAGAGGCCAAGTGCATAGAATCAACTTTTTTCTTCTTGGATCTCACTGAAATCAACCTGTTGAATATTTCATTAGATAACAAGCAGGTATTTCCACTTGGGATCTTCTTACACTTTCATTCTTACACTTTGCATATTGCAATGATCTGGTAGTCCTGGGGGTGTTCTCATCATATTTAATACTTTGTCATAAATGATTTTTTTTCCTACTGTTCTTTTATTGCTCTCTAAGAATAGACTGTTCCTGATATAACATTCCAAACCGAGACTATTTTACCCACTGAAGCGACACACTGCATCTCACAGGCAGACACATGCACCACATCGCCAACTCCATCCCCAGCCCGTCTCTCTGAAAGTCTGTAACTGTTGTGAATAATTTATTCTTCGAAATCTCGGATCCCAAAACTGTCTGTTGTTTGATTAACCTGCTGATCTGTCGGAGCCAGTGGGATTATTTTTTTTTTTCTCGGTCTGCTGTCTGTAAATACAAGTGTTTGGTCGCTGCTTGGCACAGCAGAGTCTCATCTTGCACATCCTGCTCACACAGAGCCAGACTCATTACAGACGGCAGCTGGGCACCGCGCCACATTCAAACTATTGTAGGTTTTGCGTTTGTGTTACTGAGCTTTTCATTCTTGCGTTATTGTGTCGTATACAATTGTGTTTGAATTCACCGCTGGTTGTGTTGGGAAAGTGAAATGTTGCCCAGGAATTTTGTATTATTGTGATAGTTGCTAAAAACGATAATTTATGTTAAAAATTTGTGTGATTATTGATTGACTCTAAATTGAACGTATGTGGCGACCGGTCCAGGGTGCACCCCACCTCTCGCTCAGTGTCAGCTAGGATTGGCTCCATGGATGGATGGAGGGATGGTCTAATAATTGAGAAGAGGCGTTTTGAGTAGTTTATCTTGAGGAAAGTGCCATTAAGCTCTACACACTAATTAAATAAAACCTTATTTAATTACTTAAAAGCAACTTGTGTTGTAAATACATTAATTCAGTCGTTAATAATCCTAGTAACCACAAAAAGCTCATCACAACATCTGAGACACCGAAGGGGATGTGTTCAACTTGCTCGTTGACCAAAATGAATATTTAACATATCATCAGTTTTGTATCATAGGCAAAAACAAGCTGAAGCTTTAAGAAGCTGGATCCATATAATGTTTGTTTGTGTTTTGCGCTTTAATGTATAAATTATTTTAAGTTTTGTGTATTATAAATGACCATCCATAGAAGGACCTTTATATTATTTATATTATAGGCTATAATTGCATGTGCCATTGGTTACTGATCCCATTAAATGAAATCAATTTATAAGAAACTTAAGCATTTTAGCATTCTCAAATTTATTTAATATCATGGCCATTAACCAACTGACTGATCAACGGACTGTTTCAGCTCCACATATATGTACATGAATTAAACAATACATGTTTACTATATCTTCTCTTGTTGTATCTATTTTCGTTTTTTTCTTCTCTAGCCTCCTAGCATTTTTTCTCAATCTTGCATGAACACACGAAGAGCAGGGCAGAGATTATAGTCCAAGGCTTCTGGCTCGACCCTCTGTGCCAAAACAGCGATAATCTGCATACATCTACATGACTCTCTCTCTCAGCCACACTAATATTTATGAGGCACTCGTTTACTTTAAATCCTCAAGTCCCACCTGGTTGGACGCCAATTAGTTCAAACACTGAGAAGACACATTTCTGGTCCAAAAGTAGCAACTTGTGAGGTATCGATTGCAGCATAAAGTAACAATCAAACTAAAGTAACGCTAATTCAGTAAAAGTTCCTCCGTCTGTTTATCCAACGTGGCTGACAGCTGAATTGGCAGAGGAGTCAGTCCATTTAAATTAAAACTTATATATCATGATTACAGCTGCTACACACTCTGGAAAAGCTAAATGAAGTAATTATTAAAAGAACAAGTTATGTCGACCATATAGTGTAATGGTAAGTAGTGAGAATAGCATGAAAAT
This sequence comes from Hippoglossus hippoglossus, assembly GCF_009819705.1. Lineage (NCBI taxonomy): Eukaryota > Metazoa > Chordata > Actinopteri > Pleuronectiformes > Pleuronectidae > Hippoglossus > Hippoglossus hippoglossus. The sequence goes on along the minus strand of NC_047171.1, from coordinate 14,065,905 downwards.
ATTACAGTCTCCGTCTCACAGAGCTAATTTCAGCTCTCGGCCGATGCAGTTCAAATAAAGCCAAAGTGCTGCGGACCACCCAGTCAGTTACGGTAAAATCATACGGTCATAAAATCAGCGTCAGCTCCACTGTTCTTGATTAAATGTATTCATCATTACTTTGTCTGGCTCGATGGGCAGGAACCATAAAAGCACTTCAGACAGGAAGTTATTGTATGAATTATCTGGAGACTGTCCCTGTCCACTTTATGGGATTTAAAGATTATTAACTCTGAGTAGTGGACACAGTGCAGTTGACTTAGAGAAGCATGAGTGTATTTGAGTTACTTAAAGTTAATTCACTATGCAATGTTCTTATTCTCTTATTATTAAAGACTCTCAACCCCAAAAAATAATACTACGTGCAAATATAGAATGACGCCTGTCGTCTGAGTATTTCTTGGACGGGCAGATTGACTTCCTGGAGGTTTCCAGGCAACTGGTGGAGGCTGTGAGACCCTGAGATGTCACTCATAGTGAGCTTTAGATTTGCCAGCAGGCAGATTCCATTTGCTCTGGACTCAGCAAGGCTGTTTCACCCTGTTTACAGTCCCTAGGTTCATATCATCTTCTCATCTAACTCCTGGTAAGAATGCTAACGAATAAATATCCCCAAATGTCAAACTATTCCTTTGAAGCTGCACTTCATTTGATTTTGCTGCTATCCTCAATGAAAAACCTTAGATAAACCCACTGTATTCAACCTGCTCAGCACCAAACAATAGAAGGACCAAAGTAGAGACTGCAATATAAATATAACTGAGTATTTCACAGCTGTAGAGTCTTTAAACAAGAGTTTAGAAAAGGAACTATAATGGAGTCAATGTTGGACTTTTATCGGGTGGCCAAAAACACAACTCCGCACGAATGCTAATGTTGCTCTGTATTATTATTAACCAGAGCGATAACATTTGAGTGGCCACAAATCGAAAATTTTCCATATTGTCTGTCTGAGAATGTGAATGTCTCGTCAGTTACTTGTAAGTTTTCCTGCCAGCCCCACAAGTGAAATGTCCGAGTGAGCCTATATGTGAGAATACAGCAGGAACATTTGATGAAGTTTCCAACATGCAACAAATGCAGAACTGTTTGTATATTATTTTTTAACTCTTTTATTGATTTTGCAGATACGTCCTAATGCTTCTAGTATCGTTGTCAATGTACTGTAAGCAAAAACACGCACAAAACAGAATTCCTACATTATGTCCTGCCACCCCTCGTCTGAATGTTCTGAATATTTTCCTACTGTTGCATTTTTCATATGTGAAAGGCAAACTCAAATCCCAGGAACCCATTTTCGGGACATTTTTTCCGAGGTTTGTGTCTGACTGGAGCATTTCTCTTGGAATCCATGCCAACTCGCACATGGATTTCATGGTAATCGATCCTAAAGTTTCACCTATTAACATTTCACTTAAATTGAAAATTTGCCAACCTCATGGTGGCGCTAGAGAAGAAGTGCTTTGATAGGATTCATCTTCAGTGAGCCTGTAGCTTTAGACATCTGATAGTCGTTGCGATATTTCTTTTGTGCTCAAAGTGGAGAACAGAAGGATATTTCCACTCCTAAACCATGTCCAGAACTGTGTATAGAGATACAGCAACAGTAAGCTTCCAAAGAGGAGTATCACTAGACAGTATTTTTATGTCAGCGCCTGTGGATAGTTGCTGATATCATTAATATTTCCCCATCCCTCCTCAACGCCCAGAGATTGCCGCCTCAGCATTCACCGTATTACTCAAACCATCCCGGTGATGATGATGGTCATGGTCCTGAGATGATAATGAAATTCCATGATGAGGTTAATCACTGCTGCTGAGGTTGAGTTATATTTTGGGACATTAAACTGTGTATGTTGAACCACTGAGAGGAGGAAATGCTGAAGTTGTGTGAGCATCGTGGAGACTCTCACGTGAGACTCTCATGTCAGCAGGCGCAGCTCTCAGTTTCCTCAGTGCTGCATTATGTGATGTGACACGTCCTGTGGTTCCCACTGCCAGTCGACTTGTGCCTCTTCGCCGGCTGTATTATTAATTCAGGGACCATGTGAGTACATGCCTCATCTCCTCCCCCACTGTCTCTTCAAGAGATCTTTGAAAGAGAAAGATTAAAAGCAGGGCATAATTAGACAGAGGGATTTTCCACTATCATGGTAATTGAAGCCAAGCCGTCATATAACAGCGTCTAATTGGTTTCAAACAACGGCGAAGCAGTTAGCGCCAGTGAGCTTTCCAATGTAAAGGGACGGTCAGAGTTCCTGTCCAACCTGTATTTTTTATCTCACATCTTGTCCTGTTATTGTGTCGTCTTTTATGTGCAACTCATTGTCTCTTACTGTCATTGTCAGACATGAACTCTGTGACATTTCCTTTATTCATATGAGGACGTCAGGCGTGTTCACAACAACAGGAATATGCCCGGCACATTCAGGCGAGGGCTGTGGCCCGGGTAGAGCGTGTAGGAGGACAGAATATAAAGTTCACCGTGGTTGTTTACGGCACATCGATAGCGGTGTCGGACCTGATCACCTAAAGCTTCTGAATCTCATTGTCTTTCCAAGTTGACATCTTCCTTGGTGTCTACAGAAGTTGTGTGAGAGTACGTAGTTTCTTGAAAATGTTTCAACTCTCATCCAAAAGGCTTCTTCAGCTCTAACTCACTAATGGGAGCTTTCAGGTATTTAGCCTCTCTGGGTCTTTTTGAGAGTCCTTATGTTGAACAGTCATTGAAACCCCCCACCAGCTCGTGGATACCATGGATGGCTGAGAATCTTCACAGATATCTTCATTGGTGTCTTCTACATGTATGGCCCCTCTTTTTCTTCTGAAGATATTTACTCAAGTGTCTGGAATTGTCTGAAAGCCCCTTACGGTCATTTTCCATGTAGAGTACCCCACTTAGAGGTCCTTACACGGCAGTAAATAGTTCTATTTGCGCATTACAACAAGTCATCAGGAACTATTATAATGACACCAGTATCAGTGCTGCTTTATTCCACTTCAACCTGTGTTATCTGCAGCCTGATGAGCACATGGGTGTAGTCCCGGTAGCTAAATTGAAATGACAGATCTCAGTGGAGGTCCGCAGCCATTCAGGTTTTAGAGAAGATGGTTAAATCTCTTAGCTGTGTCCTCAGATGATCCCTCCAGAGGTCTATTCATTCGTCTTACAAGCCGAGTATACAGCTTGTAATTTAGGTCTTGCCCCTGGTAAAGATTTTCCCTCCCTGCTCTTATATGCTGCTGCTCGTTGAAGCAAGGTTACGTTTTGTGTCTGTGAATCAGGCCCCTTTGTGTCAGACTGCGGGGTGCATGGAAATCACAAAGAGCTTTCAGCCAGAGAGGCGTGTGATTGCCCGGCTTGCAGTGTATTTCATGTCTGATTTCACCTACATCGACATTACATTCGGAGCCGCCGTGCCGTAATACCAACTGTCTGAGAATCGGATGTAGGAATCTGCTGGTTAAAAGCAGGGGTTGAAAGTTTTAGAGCCTGGTGTTTCGTCCCCAGTCCACGCAGCGACACCCAGCGTCACCGGCGGCAACGGCAAAGGAAGTTTAATACAACAGAGCAGCTATTTTGTCAATCATGAGAAGAGGAAGCTCTGTTTATAGCGCCGCCAAACAAACTCACGTTGTTTTAGTGTCGCTCAAAAGTCTGTCAAAAATAATTGTCACTGTGATTTGGTGCTGCACACAGCTGGATAAGTTTTCCACTCAACAGCAGGCCTCAGTCGGGTTTGTTGCAGTGTGAGGTGTGCAGCCTGGAGCCTACAAAGGATATTGTCTTCTTTTGTAGATGAATTTGCATGAGGAATTAGAGACACAGCCCCAAACAAAGGAAACTACGTCAAAGGGGTAATAATAAAATGAATTTTGCTGCAAAAATAAATTATGAATGCTATCAAAAAATTAGCAATTCTTGAAAATCTTTTTTCTTACAAACCATTACAAAGGGTCTGTTATAGTTATTAGTGCCGACAGTTATTTGATGAATGAACCATGATTTCCTCCTTTAGATATGTCACATTTGTCCTTTGTTTCTTTATTTTACAATAAAGAATGACATGTTTCTCCTTTGAAGGGCAATCCCCCCCCCCCCTTGTTTTTATCTGCCACTCCTCGAACGAGCACTCCTCTGTATGCACACCATGTCAAGTGCCAGTTTCATGACAAGTAAATGAAGGGTCCCATCGTTCTTCTTGTTTCCTCCCCAGGTGACACCCACTGTCCCCATTCCGTCACCATCAAAAAGCCAAACAAGACGCCGAGATCCTCAAAAACGGTCCATTATAGGCTGCCAGGGGGGAGCGCAGACACCATTACGGAGTGGTATCGGTTACAAATAATGCATGTCTCCGGTCTCATTCTCGTCTTGTCTGAGAGAAAAAACAGGACAGCGCGGGGATGTACAGATGCACCGCAGAGACCTCGCATGTTGAATAACGCACGCACTCTCACAGACCAAGGACATCTCCTCACCAGAGAAGTGGCGAGGGAGACAACCCGCCATATAAACCCTCTCGAAAGCCGTTTAACAACCGTATGAACAACTGCAACAAAGCCGCAGAAACACATTTGCGTCCTTCACTTGTAACGGCAGATTGTGAATATCTTTATTGTCCTGAGTCGGGAATATTCGTAATGGTACAGTTCATAAAATGGACTGATAAAGTATGGAGTCCCCATCAGTCTCCGTCATCACCTCACTGCTGGTATTATCAATTCATGACTGCCAAAATTAAAGACCTCAGGGACGGAGGAAGTCATTACCTAGAGAAGTAATTTCTCTTTAAGCGTCTTTGCTCACAGTGCAGTGCTGTGCCTGTTTTTTTTTTTCCGCCTCACAAGGTTGAGCACACATCACGTACTGTAACATTTTTAAAGTGGTAAAAGATAGCACTAATCAAGATGAATCATTCTCAAATGCATTTTTAAATTCTTGTTCTGCACCGTGGAAACCGAACACGTGCAGAAAAGTCTTAGCTCCTCTGCTTTGCTTGATCCCCCGTGTGAAAGCTCTCATAGAGAAAGGTGCAGATAACCAAAGGTAAAATGCCCCTTTTGCTTTTATTCATTTTTCTATTCGCGTGACAATTCTAAAAATGTAATCTCGAAACTCCAAAGGCTCACTCATTTACTGTGAGATGCCATTAAGTTCAGAGGCGTTTATGTCTTTTTAATGAGAGAGCCAAATTGACTTCTTACGCTATGATTTTTGTGCAAATGAAAGCTTTGCAGAGTATGTAAACCAGACAGCTAAATGTTCCTTGGCACATTGTGGGCCACGGGCAGCTGCGTCAGGATTCACACTGACGACCACGTGACGAAACGTGCCGAGCAAGCGAGCGAGCGAGCGAGCGAGCGGTGCTCTACTCTCTGCTGGGAAATGTTTCAAAAAAGTGATGAACAAAATGCAGATTTTATACCAGAGCCACAACAGTTTCATTACAGTGCATGTCACAAACTGCCAGGCTCCCACGCAACAGCGCAACCCGCTGTATCCTTTTGATGGAGAGTGACTAGGCCCTGGTATTGTGCAGGAGATGGTTCCTTTGGTGGAAGTAACATCTAAAACATCCTCAGAAACAGCCAGGTCTGTGACAGCAACAGCGCAGGGTATCACGTTTTTAATATCTTTTTCTTTTTCTCCTAAGAGCAAAGCACCTCTCCACTCTTTCCTCGTTCTGTGGTTTGACAGCTACAGCAGCACTGAAACTAAAAAAAAAAAAAACAGCACAAAATGTTCTCACCTTATCGTGTTAATGACGTTAAAGCAAGGTCCGCAGAATAGTGCAGTTGTCATGGAGATGGCTCACTTGTCTTCATGTGATCTATACGAGCGCAAAATGGGATCACATGACAATTTGGTGGTCCTGTGTGGGAGGAGATCATAACTCCTGTCCATCACTGAGAACATGCAAATGTCCCACTTGACATTTCTCTGAACGTTCACTCCGACTCCCAGTTGATGAATCTTGACCTTTTCCCAGTTGACGCTCTGACAGATGTTCGCAGGCAGCTGCTGCTCACGCTCTGCGGCGTCACTCAGTCTCTTGTCCGAGCTCCTTTTTCACAGATGTGAAAGTCGTGTATTTGACATTTCGCTGAACATGAGTATGAGAATGTGATTTGTCAGCAGAATGTACTTCGAGTATCAAAAAGTAAAAGTGTTGAATATGGAGAATCACCCTTTTTAAGAGGTTAAATCATTATACTGTGGCATAGTATGTTAGGGTCTGGGCATGACCCGAGACAAATTTTGGAACCAGATAAATTGTGTTTGTTTGTTTTTCCAATTTCTATAACATGGCAAAATGGTTTGTTCTAGGTATTGGTTTATTTTTTATCAGATGCAAAACCAACTAAATTGATTTCCACTAAACTTGGTGGAGGGATGGGGCCTGGGAAGAACCCATTAAGTTGTGGAGCCGATGCGGATTAATGAGCCCATCCAGGAATTTTGTTCACTTTCTTTAAAATTGCCACATTGAGCATTTTTCAATATTTTTGTTATTTCTTCATATGTCTTAATTTAAAAGTCTAACATATTTAGTGTGCCAATGTCTGAGCGTGTACAATTTGATGTGGATATAAAACCCTATAATACTTTTTAAATTGTATTTCTCTTGACCAGGTACATGTAGTTAAGAGTAAAATATCTGTTTGGTAGGTTTCCGAGGCCCTTCAGTCTCACACTCGTATAAAACAACAGCTCCTAAAACTACATTTTCTCACTAAACACTCACTAAACTCACTAAACACACAAAAACATTTGTCTGCTTAAGTGTTTTCTTTTCTCCTCTTCCTGTAATTCCAGTGAGCCGGGGCCACTTCTGTCAATGTGTAACTGTTAAGAAACCGAGTTCAGTTTGGCATAAGGTTTATTTTCGCTTTCAATTACATTCTGCCAAATGTACTATAACAATCTCCATGATGTGAGAGTTTTTTCACTACCTGATAAATTAGGAGCTCTAGGAAACCAGGAGACACCAGTCACTGGGTTGTCTTTATTAAATAACAGGAGGAGGTGAATCTAGTTTCCAGATTTACAGGCAAACAATTAGTTTATGTCATTGTGTTAATAGCCTAAATTAGACATTTGTCAGGATGTCTCACCACAGAGTAGGTAAATCAGGCAATTACCTTGGGCCTCAGCTGAGAAGGGAGCCCCCCCCCCCCGACAGCGGCAAATCCACAGCAACAACAATTTTGTGAAAACCCCCTTTCTGCCAAAAGCTTGATAGTTTTAGACGTTTGTCAAGCCAAAATGTGGAGAATGTATCATGTGTTTCAAGGTCCCTTTTGCCTGGGCCCCCCCAAAAACTCCTTGAACCGCTCCTGCTTATACAAAACACTGAATATTAGGAATTGCAGGTAAAATAAAGGTCTCTTTTTTTGCCAAGTGAAATCGTTTTTTAACACTGAACAAAAAAAGATAAGCGGTTCAGTCTGACATTGTTCGTCCTTGACACTACAGAGGGACGACGCTGATAAAATGCAATAAAGAAGAGCAGATTCTGGAAGGACACATCACTTTTAGGGTTCTATCTTTTGTCCCTTTCTTTTCTTTCGATCTCTGTTTCTTTCTAAGCTAAATTCAGACTTCTTTTGACGGCTGTAATCTGATCTCTCTGGTCTGACTGGTCTTGTTTTCCCTGCAGATTAATAGACACAGTACCATGGATATTAGGATTTTCACTCTATTTTCACATAAAAATGTCAAAAATATCAGTGTCAGAGGATATTTGAGTATGATTGGGGGTGTATTTACTAAATCTACACCATAATGTTTTACCATTCGATACTCAAGAGCACACTAACTGGGATATCTTAAGAGATATTAGTCTCAGTATTGTTTTTTATCAACCACGAATAAAAAAACAAAGATTTATAATTGGGCGTGATTTTGTGAGTCACTGGTGATGTTCACACACGCTTTGTGGATATTTTGCAGCTGCACAGATTATCACGTGTGCGCACAAATCGCCTGACATGTACGAATTGCTTTCCATTTGACTTTGGAGTTGTGACGCCCTCTTCACTCTCCACAAAATTCATTCTGGGTTCACTGAAAATGCTTTTGGAAAATCCATGCATCCGAGTCTTCACCGCATTTATGTGGAATTTTAAAACGTAGACCGCATGTTTGATTCATCTCATTCATATTTGTCAGGCAGAAAAACAAGTAAAGTAAAACATGCATTCATCACCAATATTGAGAGTGTCTCATGTACACATCCACTCCTGGCAGAGCGGAAAAAAGCCCTGCAGCTGCAGCCGTGTTGTTAGCCTTTACTTCTGTGTTGTGTACTTCTAACACAAAGGCTCTATAGATGAGTCATACTGCAAAATCACGCTGTCACACTTGCCGCTGAACAAATTTCTTTCTCATGATTCAAACTGCATTAAGGACGCAAACACTTTTTTAAAGCCTCTGCATGAAGCCAAGCTTTTCATCAACTCTGCACTGTCACACGTACTGCCAGTGTATCCATGCATACCTGTGTGTGTTTGAAGTGCTCGTGTTGCAACCCCACTGCTGTTTATTGGTTTTAGGGGGAATGCTGGGGCCATCTCACTGAGAGCTGAGGTTGTTTAGCTGAGGGCCGTGCCACAGGCGTACCCACAATCCCATTCAGTGCCACTGCTGACAACCGAGTGTGATCAGATGGGCTGTGGAACAACTCAACCAGATATGACCTGTTGAGACGTCTTAGTCATCTTTTCAATGTTCAAAACTGATTATTGGAAGTAAAATTTGTACTGTATATAACAATAGACTGTTTTTGCAATTAAGTTAATTATGATAGTTTTTGCGACTTTCATCATGTAAAATTTCATCATGTTTTATTGAAAATATAATCTGGTCTGCGTTTTTCTTCCGAGGATATGATATTTCTTGGCATATAAATGTAGTTTCTCTAAAACAGAGTTTATAACATGATATAAAAAGTCTGTGTGCACTCAGAAAACCTGTTTTATAATGCGCTCCGTGGTCACCATGGTTTTTCATAAAATCTCATTTCCTCCGAAGCGGGTCGCAAGAGTTCTTACGTTCCACAGGTTGATTTCAAATCTTAAAATAAAATGAATGAACTAGCAGACTGAAGTCATTTGCTGAGATTGAATCCATCTAACTATCACCATGTTGCCTTCCTCTCTCATCAACTCTTATCATTACCATGATTTACCTGAATGAAAGGGACGATAAAACAAAGCGGGTGGACAGGAGAGGAGAGGAGAGGAGAGGAGAGTGATGCTTGTTTTATATGCAGTGCCTCAAGTGGAGGGCAGCGAAGAGAGAAGATGCACAGCATAGCGAGAGATAAACACCAGCGATGCACAGGGAGACTGACGGGTGAAATCAGTGGCGTGATTAATGTGACAACCTTTAAGAAAAGGTTATGGATCCGCGGGGAACGCTAATGTCTGTAGGACATGGAGGAGAAGCAGAGTGGATAAAAGGGCAGGAGTCAAGTGAGCTGCAAAGTTACAGGAATGCCCTGTTTTCGATGGGGAGGTTTACTGTAACCTGGCCTGTGTCACCAGGAAAGTGCTCAGGGAAACGTCCTCTCAATGATGTGGTGTGTTTTACATCAGGGGTAATGGCACTGAATGTTATAACTGACACACTGGCCTTTTCCAACATCATTTGAATAACACTGACTCAGTGTTGTGTTAAAGCAACGGAAAATATGCCCTCTGAACTAATCTTTGAAAGGGCAATACTGCAGAATAATGCTGTATAGTAAAGTATATATATGTGTGTGTGTGTGTGTGTGTGTGTGTGTGTGTGTGTGTGTGTGTGTGTGTGTGTGTGTGTGTGTGTGTGTGTGTAGTATGTATTGTAGCATTATGGCTTCGTCACTTATTCAGAGCAATGTGAAAAAATACTGTGTTAAAGATTCAAATTAGCTCTGGAAACCTAAAGTAAATCACTGAAAGCAGTATTTTTATTTATCAGATATGGTTGTTTCAAATCATACGAATTTGTCAATATCATTCAATATCTGTTACTCAAAGAGCAGGAAGTTAGTCGGAGTAAAAAATGTATAATACTTTAATTAGGTTTTCAGACATATCCAGAATTTCACATGTGAAGAACACATGGAGATTGTCTGGGTCAGATGTCTGAAAAGCAGCTTTTACCAACTTTCTGCAAATTGAACAGCTGCTATGGGGGGGGGGACTGTATTTTGCTGGGTAGCTGTGCAGGAAGATGGTCTCTCCATTCTTTTTTCCACCTGTTAAATTCTGATTCATTCACTCCAACCAGTGGAAACTGTCAATGATGTGCCCAGCTCATCCATGTTAAAACATCAGACCTGTTGCTGAAAAACGATTCACTGATTTGAGTAACTAATATAAAAATGTAATTGATACTATTGAAAGAAACAGAACATAATCAAATAGGCATTAAATGTGATATGTTAACTTATAGTCTCTACGGCTCTTTCACACATGTGAGATTTAAAGGTCTTCACGTAGTTGCTTAGTCTCTAGAAAACCAGAATCGACCACGTTACATCAACAACATCAGTGAGTCCCACTGTCGTACACAGGTACTCTTTACTTATTTACTGCTCTTTGTGTTACAGCCTTTGCTCCATTCTATGTTCCGCCCCGCTCACAGAGACGTATTGTGTTGCTCTTTCCTGTTGTCTTCCCCCCCCCTCGAGCACCTGCAGCAACGTCCCACTCCCACACATGAAGGTCCTAATGAGACAATTCACTTCATCCACTCCCAAACACTGTGTGCCCAGGCTCAACGTGTGATGTCCCCTTTATTCTAGCAGCCTGTAATCAGTTTGAGGCAGTGGGCTGAATGTCAGTGAGGCTAATAATGGGCAATTAAAAGCCAGTTGCCTGTTGCACTGATGTAAAATGTGTTGCACCAACTGTTCACTTGAGCTTATTTATTTACTTCGCTCTCCAATCAAATCACAGAAAATGTCACATGGAGCTTTTTTAGGCTACTGATGTGGCAAATGTACAGAGGGTGAATTTGGTGATTTCTCTGACTTGTTTTTTTTATCTAGCAGCAACATCAAGCTAAGATTTAGTTTTTTAGGGAATATCAATCATCCATCAGCTACAGTGCTTATCCTTTGAGGGTCGTGGGGGAGCTGATATTGGGCGATAGGCAGGAAACACCTTGGACAGGTCGCCAAAGCACATCTGTTGCATGCTAACACACTGAGATGGTGAACCTGGTCAACATTATACCAGATAATTAGCCAGATAATCCCGGGCTTCGTGTTAGCATGTTAGGATGCTGATTCAGCGCCAAGCACCACAGCTGTGCCTCACAGGGCTGTTTGCATGGCTGGACATGACAGCTTCCCAAAAGTGAAGCCAAAGTGCCTGGTGGCTGGCTGCAGTATGAGCCATAAATGCCGCCTCCTCCGTGTTAGTGGATGGGACATGGGCCAAACTGAGTCAAAGTACACATCAAATAAATATTTCTCAAAAATGGTTTGTTATTTGTGTTAGTTATTATTTGTCCGAACACTTTTTGTGGTAAGTTTAGTTTTAATTGGTTATGTGATGCTATAAGAAATGGGGTGAGACGTCATTATTGACAGTTGAGACTCAAGGCTCCATCCCCCAATTGCTACTGCACAGACTCTGAAAGATAGCGGCGTTCGTATCCGGGATATTTTGGCTTCATTTCTGGATAATGGGAGGACGTGGAGACACGTCATCCATCTTTGTATACAGTCTATGCTAAGTGTAGTAGCATTAATTGTATACAGTATATATACAAATACTGCACTACACTTTCCTTTAGGATAGCGCAGGGTACTGACTTACTAAACTGCAAAGAGGAAATGTGCAATTTGTAGGACGTGCAAAGGTGATGGAAGAAAGCTTCTGCCTGTTAAACCTGCCAAAGAGACAGAAAGTGAACAGTGTTCTTTTGACACATTAGGTCTTTTCACCATCCATTGCATTGTTGGAGGAAAGTGTCAATCAACAGCACAATTGAGAATTCAGGGCTTTTTGCTGTGAACGCTGAATGTACCTTTTTGGCAGTTTTCCAGTGTTATCACACTATAACCTGCGTAGAATAGGTGCGGATTGTGATATGTCTGAGTATATCCTGTTTTCTTCATTCTCAAAGTAACTCTTTAATAATTCGTTACCAGCGTTGAGCTTATAATTGAAAAAGCAGTCGAACCAGAGACAGAACAGACAGCTTTCATGCATGTATTTATCAAACGCTTTCCACATCCATTAACCACATATATTTAGATTACACTAAGCTTTAGTATTCCTGTCTGCGGCGGCTCCTTCATCTGCTCTCCTCATCATTCCATTTTATACATACTTTTGAATTCCTCCTCCATCTCTATTTAATGACCCCTATTTAGTTTGTGCTCCACTGAAGACTGGCTGCTGGCGCTGCTGCTGTGGAGATGAGAATTTGGGGGCAGGATGAGTTGCGATGCGCCTCCTATCCATTATTGATCCATGATTACCAAGAGTTTAGCTGGGTTCTCGACTTCCACACACTGAAGGAGGCTGTTGAAGCGATGCGGCTGTGTCACAGCTTTGCCATGCAAAATAGTACAATATTAAAATGTCGCATCAAAGCTGCCTCCTGCGCTCTTTGCTAAAACATCTACTGGAAAGCGGCGGCACAGTGTCAACTTCTCACAGTGGTTTTTGATAGTGAGTGTGAAATTATGGGAGGGGTGGTATTGATGATAACAGAGGCCAGAGGTAAGAGAAGCCTGAAAGCTCGCCCCCTCCCTCTTCAACAGCCATCTGCATCACTCAGGGAAAGCCTCCTCGAGACAGCTCCACAGACCCGTTGATCCTGATGCATTTTGACACTGATGGTGCACACAACTGACCTTTGGGCTGTCGAGTGCACTCAAACAACACTTGCTGCATGTGTTTATGTCCCAGAGACAGTCTAATGAGGATGTATCTGCCAGCCAGCCAACTGCAGGAGCAAGTGCTAGGATACAGCTGCTGTCACCAGGGCTCTAATCACACGGCTTCTTGAGTGACTCATTTCGGGTAACGTTGTCACGGAGGAGGCATTCTAGCAGCAAAGTTAGGACAAATCTCTCCCGGATACTCTCAAGACGTATTATTGGCAATCTTGTGGTGTGTTCAAAATGATGTCAAATAATATTACTATTAGTGCACACGGATACACTCAAAGCGTATCATAGTGTGTGTGCTCATTAAAAAACATGTCTGAGTGATATCAAAGAAAATGTTTGATTCATACGATTCCTGCGGCTGCTCGGAGACATACCGCAGCCATATTGTACTCACTAGACCAAGTTTGGGTTTCAAGTGCAGGAATACTAGAATTTCCTTCTTTCAAATCTCTTCATTGTTTGTCCTTAAAAGGTTAGGAAACAGTGAGAGATGTCCATCAGTTTGCCAGAGTCCAAAACGATATCCTTCAATGTCTTGTTTTGTCAAACCAACAGTCTAAAACCATAGGCTGTGAATAAAGATGGACGACTAACGCGGACATCTTGCGCATTTAGAGCCAGAGTCTGCACAGTAGTGATCGGGGGATGGAGCCGAGGTATCGAGGACCTGTCAATGCTTGCTTATAAAACCGCCTGACAAATCGCAAGTCAGTCTCCGCTGTCAATCATGACATTTCAACCCATATTTAAGCCATCAAATAACTAATTAAAGCTAAACATCCCAATATACATCTCTCTGATAAGAATAACCTAAACTGACTGACGCCTTCTTTGAGAAAACTTTATTTGACTTTATATTTTGGTCGATATCCCATCCATTAAAATAGAGGAGGCCTACACTGCAGCCAGCCAACAGGTGGGGATTGATACACTTTGACTGGGGAGCAGTCATGTCGTCCATCTTTAAATAATCCATGTTATTTAGTCTCCAAATCCAAAACCCTAACATATGGATGTGCAGACATGGATATGGATTTAGACAAAAGCAGCAAATCCTCATATTGAAAATGCTTGAGACAGAGAATCTTAGAGGTTTTGCTTAGAAACTGGCCAATGTGATTAATCAGTGATCAAAATAATTGTATTTGTCTTTATCAAGTAGTTGTTTAAATAACTTTTTTAGGTCTAAAACTTATCTCCTTTCTGCTTGATATCTAATGATACCATAATATAATCTAGTTTTTATTATCGAGAACATTTAGACGATTTATCAAGTTATAGTTAAAAGAAGAAAGGAAACAGACCAAAAAGTAAATTTACCGCTATCAACAGCCTGAATGAGGTTTGGTCAAAATATTCTACTGACTGCACAATTTCAGATTAGCTTTTAGCCTATCATCCGCAATGGCTGCAACTCTGAAGGACAAGCAAGTATAAGCACAGGCGTCTGTTTTATTTTCCACTTCTGGGTGAGTCTTAGTCAAGGCTTTCTGTGTGGAATCAACTGAAGCAGCATTGAGAGCAGCCTTGGCGTCTGTGTGAAAGCTCAGCGCCACATTCCACTTTATCTGCCCAGACCGTCCTCCAGAGAGGGGTTTGTGCCATTAAATATTCACACGGCACTCACAGGACTTCATCTTCGGAGAGGTTTACCTGGCCAACACCTGTCGGATTCTTTGTTTTCCATCAGAATGCGCTTTGACATATGAAGACGTGTCTCAGCAGAGGAGATGTCCTTGAAGGTCTTCAACCTTGGCATCAAGGGCAGATAGTTTCCCTCTCAAACAAATTGTCATCAATCATCCATTATTCTTACCCATGCAGTTATATGATTTAAAAAATGTATTATACATAATTTTATTGTCAGGACTGTCTGCTTTCCTGGATGTCTTGGCCAAAGGGCTTTATCAGACTCCTCTGCAGAAAACTGATTTATCAAAGTTAAGCTTCGACATTTGTCTTCAATGTTCAGTTAATGTCTGGCACCATGTACCATGGGTGTCTTGAGGTTCCTCTGGCCCTTGCCGCATTTTTAGGTAAAAATAAACATGTCCGCCAGTAAGAGACCAGTGGCCTGTACTACGAAACAAGTTCATCATACCCAGGATATCATTTCATTATCTGACATCACTTAACCCACAAACTTAATCTGCTCCAAATCAGGTTATACCGGTTCGGCATAAGTTCCCATGGTGATTTACCCAAGTAAGAAGTGAACCAGCTTCATCGCACTGACAAACTTGAACTAAACCTGAAGTCACCTCAATAACCTTAAATTCTGCTTTGTAGTACAAGTCTCATGTGACTCAAAAACACATATAGTGGCTAAATTTATCATTTTTTATCCATCAAAATTAATTATCTGTGGTTTGCATAGGTGGCCTAGAATGGATGTGTAATTCCCAGCCTGAATTATTGTTTCAGTCTGCTCCCGTTGGCATATTCACTGGAGAAACAGGTTTTAAAAAAATAATAGTGCTCATTTACCAGTTTTTTTTCTCTGTAAAAATGCTCTGCTGCAGTTGCCTGACAAAGGATGGGTAGATTACCCAGTTAAAGGTGACGCTGATTCGAGGTACAAAAAGTATTTCCTCATTATTTTGTCGCAGTGACATGTTTGGGATTCAGTTGGGTCAGCTTTATTCACTCTCACTATGTCCAATGGTTATTATCGTAGCTATATTCCAATTTATTCTCAATGATGGCAGGTGGGACATCTGCAGAATGGAAACTGTAGTTGCCCAATATTTTTTCAAATAGTTGCTCTGATGCAAGGGCAATATATAGAAACTCATAACAATATCATTAGGGAGAGTTTTAGTTTGCCAGTTAGCTTTCAACCTTGAAGTTTCATGCACAGACAAAAGTCACCATCTGTCAGCATATTGTGGGGCCGCCCTCTGTGGTGATGATGATGATGTGCTCACAGCTCTCTAACTGTTTGTTTTGGCTGCAGGAACTTCTACTACATCACCATGCTGCGCGACCCAGTCTCCCGCTACCTGAGCGAGTGGAAGCATGTTCAGCGTGGCGCCACATGGAAGACCGCCCTCCATATGTGTGACGGACGCTCACCCACCCAGGATGAGCTGCCCACCTGCTACAGCGGGGATGACTGGTCTGGTGTCACCCTGACGGAGTTCATGAACTGCCCGTCCAACTTGGCCAATAACCGGCAGGTCCGCATGCTGGCTGACCTGAGCCTGGTGGGCTGCTACAACCTGTCCTCCATGAACGAGAGCCAGCGGAACCACATCCTGTTGAGCAGCGCCATGAGCAACTTGAAGAACATGGCCTTCTACGGCCTGACGGAGTTTCAGCGCAAGACGCAGTACCTGTTTGAGCGGACGTTCAGCCTGCGTTTCATCTCCGCGTTCACGCAGATCAACAGCACGCGAGCCGCCAACGTGGACCTGAGCGAGCCCGTGCGCAGACACATCGAGGAGCTCAACTTCTTGGACGTGCAGTTGTACGAGTACGCGAAGGACTTGTTCCTCCAGCGATTCCAGTTCACCCGCCAGAGGGAGCACCAGGAGGTGCGCTTGAAGAGGCGCGAGGAGAGGCGTTGGCTGAGGGAGCAGAGGGAGCAGGGCAGGCCGTGGCAACCCAAATACAGAGGAGGTGGAGACAGAGGCGAGAGAGCGGGAGGAGGTTTTGAGAAAGGGACTGATGGTGACTTTCCGACCACTACTGAGGACTACACAAGCCAAGTGGCCCGCTGGTGAAGCTTTGGTCCCATAAAGAGAGAGGAGCGAAAGAGAGAGAGAGCAGCTGATGGAGATTCCTCACAGACTACATCAAACATTTCCTTTGACGCTCTCTTGCACATCCTATGTCTCTCTCTTCCCGTCTCACCATTAATCTGTCTCCTGCATCTATCCGTCTCTCAGCTTCAGTGTGATCCAAGCGCTCTGCTGTTTCTTTACGAAAACTGCCAAGTCTGTGAGTCTCACAGCAGCTCTGCCTTGGACTGCCTTTTGGTGTCTTAAATCTTTAAATGCCGTTTATATATTTTGTTGTCATTAATTTTTGCCTTTGTTGTTTATCATTTGTTGGGGGGGAAAAAGACAGTAAACTGAGGTGAAAGGAAAAACACAATCAAAAGAACCTGCCATAGACTGCAATGCTTTCAATTTTGACATGAAGTGCAAAATTAAATAAGGTCACTGAAGTCATTGTCTTTGTTGCAACTGGTAGAAAACATTTTCCATTTGAAAGTTGTAGTTGTAGAACTGATGGTTGCATGTCACATGTTATACTTCTAATTGGGGATAATCCTTTTCCAAAAGATATACAGTACTGTAAACCAAAAGGAATAAACAATATACAGAATATATTTGCTTTTAATTTAATGCCAATGAAACCCTCTCTAACGCTGGACTCACAAGGGTGCGTTGTGTTTACGCTCGGCGGTGGGTGTGTCCGACGTTTGGTGCCGGCAGGAATCGCCATAACGACAACAATCACATGTTTCACGCTTGGGACACACAACATAGCCGGTTTTCGTGCTAATGTGTCATGCTAGCTATCTATACAATGCTAAAGCGAAGTAATTCCACAATCAGATGAACACGCACCAGCTGCCTCATCCGCACAAATGTGATTTGATAGATGCTTGAATATTTGTTTAAACACAATTTGATTGGCTGGTACATGAAAAGTTGATCTCTGAGCAACGTGATGCAACTGAACCAGAATGCAGTTCGGCAACGCATGACGTCACCCCGTTCAAAGTCAATGAGCCGCATTGTGGTTGACGCCTCCCAACGCACACGTGTCAGTCCAGCGTTATTATGCATGCAGTACCCACTTTTTAAACCAAATTTTACAATACTGATGCTAATATTTTTGTTGCAGTGCAACATAAACAGTATTATTTTCAAAGTGCAATACTTGGCAGGAGAACACTTCTCCCAAAGACACACAATGGGGACATCCTGCTGAGAAAAATGTGTCTCCCAGTACCTTTGCAAGAACTTTGTGTTTTTTTTAATATCAGAAATGGAAACAAGTACCGTGCAATGAGACGAGCACACACGTTTTCTGAAGTGGTGGGTTGCGGATAAGAAGTTAGTAAATAGTCCAGGTGATGAAATGTGTCAGCATGGCTGGTGTGTGGCTCGACTGTAAATGAGATGATCAGCATTCAGTGCTCATGCCCCTCCCCGTCACACTGTCTGCTTTTACATGTTTGTAGAGCTGACTGCAGCCGCACCGTGGGCAGCCAGGGCGCTCTCATGCCAGCATGAGTGCCAGCCTACAAAGACCAGCCTCAAAGCAGACAGTGGAGAAATAAAACACTCTGTCATTTCTCCTGCCCGATCATTTCCAGTCCCTCAAATCCAATCAGCGGAGCAACACACGAGGATGAGAGAGGTTCCTGCTTTCATATGGTTAAATAGGCCTCAGTGATGCGTTTTATGCCTCTTATCTCTCTCAGTCAAAATCCCTGCTTATCAAATTAAATGTTCACTAGATGTCAACACTGAAGTCATTTACCTGCTGCTGTTCATTTCTCATGTTTCTTCAAATACCTCAGATGACGTGTTTTTCTTAAATTTTCAGGACTCACTCGTGTTTTGTCGTGTTCGGATGATTTACGCACTGATGCAGTGAATGAGTTGAATGAACGCAAGGTTTGATTGTTTGAGCTGTATTGGTGCACTTCAGTGTGGATAGATGGGGCGGAACAAAGGTGAGTTGTGTTCATCACATCGATGACACTCGATCAAGTGTTTCACACGTAGGTGCCAGCTACAGCTCTGAATACTGAATCAGTCTGGGAGGTTGAATCAGAACTAAATCCATCGTCATGCAGTTTGTGATGTAAGACTGAAATAACAACAAAATCTGATTTACTGTCATCTCAAATAGGTACATTTGGGATATTTGCAATTTTACCCGGAAAACATTATATGTAACTTTTGCAATAAGATTATGTTTATGCAATTTTATTATTCTCTATCCAATAGATTTCAAATGTTATTAAATTTCACTGCAGTTATACAATAGAGGTTTCTAGAGTATTAGTGCCACTTAATCGGGAGATTATGACTATTAAGACTTTTTCCTAATTAAATTATGACTTTAATCTTGCACTGAGTTTCTTATTGAGTGAAGAGTTCATCCTCGTAAATTATGATTTTTCTCATTAAAACATGAGGGTATTCTCATACTCTTGAGTTTTTTTCTAGTTAAATTAAGATTTTATTTTTTAAGTTATTATGACTTATTTTCATTAAATTAGGACTTTATTCTCAATTACGACTTTATTCTGGACATCTCCAAAAAGTTGTCTTCAATATGGCCCTAATAATTTGTCGTACGGTTCACATGCTATTCATGCAACATCGTCTTTTAAGTGTGGTTAAACTACATTCCTGAGCATTTTAATTAAGAATTTAACCTTAAAAAAACCTTCATATTATCAGGACTGTGTGGGTGGGGTTTAATCAGAGCTGTTCAGTGGTGCACAACCTACTCAGATCCTTTAGTTAAGCAAAAGCACCAGAACAACAACTGTGGGGTTTGCAGTAATGGAGGCAGATAATAGCAGTGAAGAAATGTCATTAAATGTACTTACTTTTAGTGTTTCATAGCAGGGTGGGAGGGAGGTGGAAACCCAAAGAACAATCATCCAAACTCAGAGGGCAAATAACAGGAATGGGTAATAAACTGAAACGTAAAGAAACTCCAGGGAACGACTACACTGAGCCACTGAGCTGAACAAGAAACAAATATAAAAACCGACAAAGACGACTGAGGAGCTCCGCAGACACTTAATGCTCAATGATGCTGAAGATAATTAAACACAGGTAGAACACATGAGGGCTGGGCAGGCAATCACACAGGAGGGAAACCAGACAAAGACAGGAAGTAAAGCAACAGATCGACACATAAGGAAAGAAACTTCAAAGTAGAACAGGAACTGACAAATCCAAGCTGAACTATAAATCCACAAATCCAAACCCTCAAACTCAAGGAAATATAAAGTCCAACAAAATGAAATGAAAGTTCAAAGCCCGTGAAATTGCAAAAACAAGGCCCGACATGAAGTCCAGCATTGGAGCAGATCCTGACAGAAATATATAAATGCTAATGCTGTTATGGGTAAATGTTCTGTATTACCACTGTAGAGATATAGAAGCATTGAAATCAACTAATGTGAAACAATTTTTCTTTAAATAACAAGCCAAAACATATTGGGAACCACTGGTTAAATCTCACCAAAGTGTAAACGTAGTGTGGTAAAAAGAAAAAATCTTCTTTAAATGTAGTGGATTAGAAATTTAACGTAGCCTACGTGATTAAATGTATGGAATTGAATTGAATTGGTATTGGTGTCTTGGCCAAAAGGGGGCAGAACAGAGCCATCATTAATGTTATTACTAAAAACCTTTGCTTTAATAACTAGTAATATGTCTGCCTGTTATTATACTGCTACTTTTTCTTAGCCAAAGAATCTGAATACTTCTATAATCAGATATGCAGTGTTTTGAATGTACTGCTAATTCGATTTCTATTTTAAAATGGCAGTCGCCTAAAGGCCACTTGTTTTTGGACATTTCTTTAAATAAACTGTGTGATAAGCTCCTCTGTGACAGATGCCATGAGCAGTACAAGAGCTGTATGGCTACTAATGAAACACTTCTTCTTGTGTTGTAAATGTGTTATACAGTAGTGTGTGTGTGTGTGCGCGTGTGTGTGTGTCTGTGTGTGTGTGTGTGTGTGTCGTGAGCACTAACAAAGTTTAAATGTTGTGTAAATGAAGGGATGAATAAAATGTTGCATGTGGGATCATTGTGTTATTAAAATCATTGACTGTGCATTAATTCATTGCCTTTGCATCAACAACGATGTGCAGATAGGAAACTCACTTTAAACTCACTCATTTTAAGGGTGCTTGTGAATAATTAATTTGTAGAGGTCAGGGTCTATTTCCCACCTTTGCTTTACCTGTCATCCCTTTCTGCTTATTGCATATCTGAGCACAGAAAATAAATTTAAACTGCTCCAAAAAAAATTACAAATAAAATGAGAGCATTCTTTCAAAATCCAGGCTTTTTTTATTTCTGTGATTTCAAAAATATTTGCTTCACCTAAAAGGCTTTCTACCAAGTACAAACTCTCCGATTGTGGTGTAAATAATACAATGAATAAAAACAAACATGCATTCTCACGCGTACTTATACTGCCATTCCCGGGAAACTGTGGCAAAGGAGCAATTTAATAAATATCTACTGCCACTCCATGAAAGCGCGTCTCTCTGTGAAGCTGATTTATCTGTATTCATTTCTTTATTCCTATGATTTTAACTGTTGCTATAGAATGGCTTTGCCTGATGGAAACTACCAGTATTACCAACACCTCAGTGATAATAAGTGGAAGAGAGCTTTCTTGGTGTAAGAATTTCTATGTACATGTTAAAAGTCTTGTGATGAAATGAAAAAGGCCTTTTGGCCTGTAATATTTAATCTGCCATTTTTCTTGTTTGACCTGATAAAAAAAAGAGTGAATTCTGCTTAAGATATCAGAAATAAAAGCATTGAATGGTCATGACATCCTGATGTGTGTTGCTTTTATTTTCTCAGTCAAGTTATTTACTGTATATAGACAGTTCGATTAAAAAAAGAAGCAAATGCTCACATGCTGGACTAGATTCTGTTGGAAGATAGTCAAGATAGATCTATCTGCTCTGTCCGCTTATCTGGGAGGGGGAGGATGGAATCTGTCCCAGCATTCATTGGGAAAAACACAGGGGAGGACATCAGTCTATCAATACATCTGGTAAATATTACACTAAGGTATATATATATATATACATATACATACATATTTTTAACCAAAACATTTAGGCGTATATATAGATTCAACTGGTCAGAATATTAATGCTGTATTGATCTTTGTTTTATTTATTTAAAATATTTTGGTTTATAGTTATTCTAATTATTCCCTTCTTTTTAAGAGCTCCGATTTTATTTCTGGGTGTCATAATCTATGGTGTTTGGAGTGTGTGTGCATTTTCTTCTTGTCTATGTTGACATGGCAATAAATAATTTAATTTAATTTAATTTAAAGTTTTAATAGCAAGCAAAAAAGCCACTGATGAATTAGCAGGGATGAATTTATCTCCCCCTATGAGATATTTCAAACACAGACAAAAGTGCTTTTAGAATCATACAAAAAGTTTTCAAAGTTACTCAATGACAATATCAACTGAGTAGATCGTGTAATATTCTGACTTTCACCATATTTTAGACCATGTGCGATCTATACAAGGAAAGATTTAATCAATAGTCCTGTACAGTGTAATAAACTTTCTGTTTCATCTGCCAGCCAATTAAAAGAAAATTAATCCTCTATAACACTACTTTGCTTTTAATTTTTCATCTCGTAAAAGGTCAAGAAGTAATTAACACAACGTATGTTCACTCAGAAATAGCAAACTCTGGTGCACATTCATCTGAATAATATAATTTCTTCTCATGTGAGGAAGGTTAGATGGTATATGGGCCTTTTACACAGATATTTTCACCTATTTCAATTCATGTAAACGATAATAATCAATAAACACAAATTCACTATGGACAAGTGGAAGGGATCTGAGGCACCCAAGAAGGTGGTTAGTTAAAAAACCTTTGAAGTCTCATGGCCTCTGAATCATCATATGATCAATGCAGACACGTAAGCAGTCACAGGATCAGTGCAGACAGTCAGATGACGGATCATATGCAAATAAATCAATACATGCACATCATCTTACATCTTATGATTACTGAGATACCTAATACATACTGATAAAAAAAAAGTTTTAGAAAGGATCAGATGCCTAAAACACAATTACAGAAAAGGAGAGAAATCAAGTTCCCCATGTAAACCAGGGTATTGCGTTGCTCAGTGTATACAACCAGAATGATTCCCTCTGGACCAGCTTTTTGTGTCTGTTTCCTCCCTATTGAGACAAAGTCTATATCTGATATCTTTACCCGCACTAGTATTACCACGGTAAGCTTCTTTGTGATGACATTCAAGACATTCGCTCTAATCGCCAACGATTTCTTGAGAGAAAGTAACATGGGGCAGTAAAATCGTAAAAAGACGTTTACTGTCGATTAGCTAAACTTTTCATGTCACACATATTGTTGTTTCGCCCTGAAAAGCAATGAAATGTAGCAAACTAAATGTTATTGTTATGAGATCATTGATTTGGGCTTAAACAAGTGCCACAATATTGCCAGAAAGTAACATTAACACCCTTTCACCATTAAACCTAAATGGTCCAGTGCTCATCATGAAGACAATTTGGTGTTTTGTGAGACACAGTTAACATTACAGCTCGGTATCTTCTGACACACAGAGCCGTCTGTTCCCCCTCAGGTTGTACAGTATGGATGGCTGGCTCAGCATTTCAGTCGGCGACTGCACAAAATCCTTTCCAGATGGTACGCAGACTATCATCTGCGATGTTTAACCGCAGGATGTGTGTAATGACTTGATTTAAAGAAAATAAAACAGCCGCACTGCTCGAAGACAGTGCTCCACTTTCTGAGCTTCTATTGTCAGCACAAGATCTGGGGCCTGATACCAAACACTGGTACACAAAAGGAAAATGTGATTTAAAACATTTAGTACCAACGTCGTTTTCAGCAGTGATTCAGGACTGCACTATTCAGATATGAAGGGATAAGAATTATGATGTTTTTAGTCTTCAATAAAACAACCCCAAAAAATGAAAGGGGTATAAAGACATCACTAGATCATATCTATTTATTTTTGGATCACAATAATGTTAGTACAATTGTGTGACTTTTAATAGATAATAAAAAGCAAAAGTATGTGGTTTGCTTTTACTGATGTTCACTGCATTCAATGAATCTGGCTCGGTCGAACGTCTCCTCTGCCACAGTGGAGAGGTCAGATCAGAGAATATTAAAGCAGGACTCTGGAATCAATAATGAAGTGTATGGATTCTCATGCAGGTCGTCTACTTACCCACAATGCACGCCTGCGGTGAGGTCAGGACGTGATAGTGCTTGAATCAGAAAAGTTGCCGACAACTCCATCATGTTGACGTTTGTGAGATTGTGAACGTCATAATTTAGAGAACACTGACATCTACTGGAGGTAACATAGAGTTGCTACTTTTCTTGTCTCACCTGGTTAATCTGGTTAAACTGGTTAAACTGTTTCCTGTTTAAACAGTTACATTTTGTAGATGGTCTAAGAAAATCTCATTCAAATCTTTTGTAATTTTTCACCACTTTATGTTGCTCTCAATAATTAATAATTAATCATGATAATAATTAATTGTGCTATTGGTGCTGTGTGTTGTATATAATACAAGATACAGTTTTAGAATTCCAGTAATTCCAAAAAGTTTCAACATTTTTGTTTTATAATTATGAAAAGGAAAAGTTCAGTTCATAATTCTTTGTTATTTATAGAGTGACAAACTTTAAATTGAACTTAAAATGACTTCCCAAAACAAGTGACAAGGAAAAGCACAGCAGTAAATATTGAAAGCATTTCTTATTGATATAAAATACACAGTTTAGTCCAAGAGATGGTTTTGAAGATTTAGATGATTGTGTGAGGCATCGCAATATAAAGAACGCAGACATTGACTAAAGATGCCCAGTTGGGGAGCGATGCCACTTAAATGGACAGTAAATAACAAACTGTGGGAACAACAAACAGCATGAAGGTCAACGGAATGAAAGCCTTCTCTTTGTTCTTATATCTGACTCAGTCTGACAGTGACATTT
Source organism: Hippoglossus hippoglossus (assembly GCF_009819705.1). Taxonomy (NCBI): domain Eukaryota; kingdom Metazoa; phylum Chordata; class Actinopteri; order Pleuronectiformes; family Pleuronectidae; genus Hippoglossus; species Hippoglossus hippoglossus. The sequence continues at coordinate 14,041,199 of NC_047171.1, read as the reverse complement.
CCCTCAAAGGGATTCAAATGGTGACCTTTCCATGTGGCCCTCGATGCCACGTCTCCGGTCTGACAGGTCAGATGAATCTCGTCTGTTGTTGGAAGAAACCACGAGAAACTTAGAAGAGGCACTGAATCAATTAGTCAAAACTGTGTGTGTGTGTGTGTGTGTGTGTGTGTGTGTGTGTGTGTGTGTGTGTGTGTGTGTGTGTGTGTGTGTGTGTTTTGTTTATTTTTTTTAAACTTCATTGACAATTTTGATTATTCACCAGTTGCTGAAGAAAACAGTCACAATGTTGTTTATTTACTAAATTACTCAACTAAATGACTAATGTACTGCACATTTCCTGCTGAATAAACATCCAAAGTATTCACGTTTTTGAATGTGTGTGGAAGCTTTCACTTTTCTCTGCTGGAGCTAGAAAGAGCTGCTGCCACCATCCTCAGCACAAAGAAATCTTTGTATGAGGTTTGTTTGCTATTTAGGTGGAGTATGACCATCACAACAACAGAATTCATTGACAGGCTTCTTATCCTTTTCTCTGCTTTGATGTGTGGTTTTGATGTTATATGTATGTAAATGCTCTCCCTGTACCAATTTTGCACAAAATAATAATAATACAATATAATATGACAGTGGTAAGTGTATTTATATAGCACTCTTAAACACAAACAAGCTTATACACAAAGTTATTTCCTAAAATCAGACAGCTTTAACACCAAACAATACATTGATACATGGATGTATAATGTTGTTATCCAAAATAGAATATAATAAGATGTCAAATTAATTTACATTAAATTAAACTTGTTTAACAAGATGGAATCGGGATATTATGTTGCCACAGGGAAAAGATTCTCCATTAGGGCAAATAAAGGACATGGAAAAAAACTGCTAGCCATGCAACTGACGCAGGATACTCTGTAATGTAAGGCACTTTGACATTGTGTTATTTTTCATCTTTATATTCAGATGAATGTTATTAAACATATCCCTCTTTTTTCCTCCTCCCTCTCCTTTCCTCTCTGTCCTCTGCCTGACGTTACCTGGGTTAGCAGCATCCCTCTTACTTGACCTTGAGCAGCGATGACACTCGGCCATCGTTAGTCTGTTCGATTCTTATATCACACACATCAAACGTTTTTACCCTCACAAATTCTTCCACGATCATTATTTCTCATACAGACGGTTGCATTTTTATGCCATATATGTGGCATATTTCCTCATCTATACTGCAAATGCCTGGGCTGAAAATGGACTTATCTGTGTCGAATCTATTTTAACACATTTGATTTATCTCATCCGATGTTTACATTTGTGTGTGAAAGCGTGTTGTCATTAAAATAATCCAGAAAATCTCACACGCTTTTATTGCTGTTCCCTTGGTAACAAGCAAACCCTTGCCCTCTTAGCCTACTGGCATTCGTGTGGATCGTACCACTTTGCGTCTGTCGGAGGGGGGTGGGGCGTTAGGAGATACCATTATAAAACCTCGTTTTTTAGTCACTGGGACGTTCATCTCTATTTAATCAGTCTAATATTTGAGTGATAATCAATAAATGTTAGTATAATTGTGGTGTTTCTGATTATTGACAGTCTTACGGTGCTCGGTCGACCCAGGTGCACCCCCTCGTCGCATCCGACTGACGGAGGTACAGTAAGCTGTCAGAAGCTTGTTGCTTAAATCTGTGCAGTGACACAAAGTCCGGAGGAAACAACCAGCGTTAAATCTGTGAACGAGTGGAAACTAAAGTGCGGTTGAGTCCATCTCTCCCGGGGACACTTGACACCCCGTTGTCCGCAGCTCCAGCGCGGTGCCGCCGCCGCCGCGTCGTCCCTGCCCGAGCTGCTGCTGCTGCGTGATCGCCGTCTCCTCCGGGATGATGAGGTAAGCAGGTGCACTCCTCGGCTAACAGTCATGCTAACACGGGCTAATAAACGTTACCGTTCGCGTACGGTCAGATGTTAGCCCGTGACAGCTGCGTGCGTCCGGCCGCGCTAGCTAGCTGCGTGGTCGTGGGTTAGCCTAGCCGAGGTAGCCCGGCGATGAGAAGGCGAAATAAGGGACTGAAAACCCGAGCGACTGTACCAGCTACCATCAAGCTAAAGTGCCAGGTACACACACTGTCGTAGTTCATTAGCATTGGTGCAGCAAGTATTCATGATGTGCCTACAGAGAACATCTCGTGCTGCTCTGGGAAGAGGCTCCATTACAAGTAAAAGTACTGTGTCAGAAGTAAAAGTACTCCAAGCAAATAAAAGTCTCCTGGGACTTTTACATTTTAATGTCATTATTTTATTATTACTCTATCATTACAGCAGCATTTTACTGTTGCCATGGATTCAGGTGGGGATTTATACCCAGTTAGTTTATGTGTAATTACAAAGTCATGGTGATGCACGGTGTGGATTCTCTTCTAGATTCATTATCTGGTTGGTGAAAAGTTATTTAAAATTGTCATCAAGGCATTTGTCAATTTATATTTATTGTTTTTATTTTGTTAATATTTTCTGTCAGAAGACTTCATTCTTTCTTTATTTGTATGTACTGTTGGGTAGTTTTATCTGAGTAGAAATATAAAGTGGTATTGAAAGAAAAATACTCAAGTAAAGTGAAAGTACCTTAAATTTGTACTAAATAATTAGAGTACTAAATTAGTTTATTTTTAAAAATGTTCCTGTATTTGTATGTACTGTTGGGTAGTTGTATCTGTAATCAAGCTTCATATTTAGTCTTTATCTGGTTTTAATGCAAAAGTAAAGTAACTAGTAGCTATTAGATAAATGTCGTGGAGTAAAGAGTAGAAATATTGAAAGAAAATACTCAAGTAAAGTAAGTATCTTAATTTTGTACTAAATATTCAAAGTACTAAATTAGTTTTATATCAGAAACATATAGAATACAACAATAATGTTTTGTGGATATTGTATCTATTACCGGTCATGCAAAATTAAAATTTTCCTTTCCACATCCCCTATCGTCCTTTTAAAGTCTTAAGCATGTGCATCTGTCAATATAATGAAATAAACTGCTTTCAACTATATTTCTAGTACTAGTAAATCTTTTCCACTTCAAGCAACATAAACTAAGCTCTGCAACAGGAGGCTATCGTCTGAGCTGAATTTAGAAAATTGTATTACATGTTACTACAACATATTTCTCCATTATACTACACATTTCTCTTCACTGACACCAGCCATGACTTTCTCCAAGCAGTGCAGCCAGCATTCACTGAGTACAACAGCTTCTGGTTTTCTATTGGCCAGTTTCTGACAGGGAGGGTCCTCCCGGAGGCCGGCACCCAGGCAGGAAGGGGGGTGGCTGGAAATGTTTCAGCCACAGTTGGACAGACTGTTTTTCACTGTTGTGAAGAGAAGATCTTTGCTAACTGAATCCTCGGGACAGATAGGAGGATACAGGCTGTTCTTGCTGTCAACATCTTCCCAAACGAGCTTCCTTTAAAGTTGTAGCTCTGTCGTAGATGTGTGGAACAGAACTTCTTTAGTGCTGCATGTCGTGGGAGAGGTAGGTTTTCCTGCTCCGTTTCCTTGCTTGCGCCTAAAGGAATTTGCTGCAGTAATGCCACGGGATAGCATGCAGCAAGGCTCTGAGGCTGCTACAGTGGGCGATCTGGGTCAACAAAAGCAGAGTTTATTCTAAATCTCTGCCTTTTGACTTCTTGTACATTCGTAGGCTTTGCTTATTGCTCTCATTTGAGACACATTTCAGCTCACAGACACACACACACACAGAGGTTTATCCAGCTCATGGGTTTACTACCTTTTCTGCCTGCTCAGCAACTTCCTGTGTGTTTTCCCACTTAGTATACATGTCTGAGTGTCCTGTCCTGTGTTCAACTCCCAACACTGTGTGTTTAAGCTTGGCTGTGCTTCACACAACCTACATGTGTGTGTTACCGTAGCACTTTAGCACCAAGTGTTCATGTCCTGCTGTTTGCAAACTGAGGGTCGCAGTGTATTTGAGAATAGACAGTGGTGAGAGGAAGTACATAATTAATAGAATAAAATATTAAGATTGAATATAGTTTTGCCTGGCATTCTATTTTAGTGAATACTGATCAACCAATGTTGTTAGCATAACCCACATCTAATTGTTCTATGGATTTGAGCTGTGGAAATGTTAATTTCCTCTTATTGATTTAATTGATTACCATGACACCCCCCCAGCCACACCTCCCCAACCAGCAGCACAGTTGCTTTGTTTGTGTCAGGCATTTTTATTGAAGCAAGGCTTGGAAAAATACTATTATTTTTTGTGCTGATTCAAACTAGTGTTAAATTTATTGTTAGGCTGCAACCATCACTATTTTTACACAATTCATAATAATCAGTAGAGTTGTTCTGATACCATTTTTCCCTGCGCGATACCGATTCTGGACTTTTTGTATCAACTAATACAAATTATCGATCTGATAATGATGCATTTAAAGAAAATAACTTGTATTACGTATTTTAACAGCTATATGCTACTTACCCTGTATGGAAGTGATGAATAATATCATTGTTGTATGTCCTGGCTCAAGTTAAATGCTTTGACCTTCTTTTACTTTCTAGTTTCAGTGATAAAAGTAACACAAATAAATAAATCTAGGAATACACAACAATTACTTCCTTTTAATTAGCATGAAATATTGGCTGACATTAGCTAGCTCTGGCTAACGCGACACCACCAGAAATCACTTCTTCTTTGCCTCTTAAAAAAACAGTATGATACTTGCTAGTGGCAGTACAGCACAACTGCTATTTTGAAGTAGAGAAGAATTTCTTTAATGAGATGTTGGATGATTTGTTGCAACTTAAGTCCAGTGACTTGGTAAATTACTGATTTTATAAAGGAAATTATAATTTCCAGGGACAGGCTGAATAAAACTACTATAGCTTTATTACTGTTGCTCTCTAAATGGTTATGCATTTGTCTCTTGAGAGTCTGAAATGACTACGTATAACTTGACTAATTCCACAGTCACATGTGTTAAAGAATGAAAAGTCCAACAGCAGAATAATAATACTTAAATGATACTGTTGATTTTGGTACAATCTTTGTAATATGTATGTTTTTGTCTTTCAGATCACCAATAGAAAGTGCCTTTGAGAAGATATCCCCAACTTGAAGTTGATCTGTGTACATTGGTCTGTGTCTATGCTGTTTTTAAGACCAGACTCAAGCACCAGCACAGGATACCTCAGCTGCAAGCACTTCACCACCACTTTGCACAGTTTTAGCACCTGATATTTAGCTAAAATAGAGCCATAATTGTGAATTATGACCTGAGAATGACTAAAGGAACAAGTCTACATTAAATTTCACTCACTTGACTGATATTTATGGGCAATACACACTTGAAGTTGACATAAAAAAAAGAAAACACAACTACCATTATTTCCCATTGATGGGTGATTTCTCGGCTATCTCATCTTTCTGTTCCAGCTGATGGAGGACTCACCAGGTTGTCTTAAAACAGGACTTTGTTCATACGGTCAACCTACAGCTTTCAGTGCATGAGGCGCACAACAACAAGATTGACTTTTAAAATTTAATGCACTAGTAAAACCTTTGGACATGGCGTTGAACCTCTCTTCAGTAAGAGACACAAAATGGCTAACTCTGGAGGTGTGTCGGCAGTTTCAGCGGGGAAACTGTTCTCGTAGGGATGACGAATGCAAATTTGCTCACCCGCCGAAGAGCTGCCAAGTTGAAAATGGTCGCGTTATCGCCTGCTTTGACTCGCTGAAGGTAAGAAATATTGCACATGTGATTATCTGTGACAGCTTAATGATCCTTGACTGAATGTATGAAAATGTTGCCCATATATAAGGAGTAGGAGTAGGAAACTTTACAAACCCTGTAAAATGAAGAATGTAATTTTACATGATGGGAAAGGTACTGTGACCTAAATTGCCCTTGGTGTGTGTGTGTGTGTGTGTGTGTGTGTGTGTGTGTGTGTGTGTGTGTGTGTGTGTGTGTGTGTGTGTGTGTGTGTGTGTGTGTGTGTGTGTGTGTGTGTGTGTGTGTGTGTGTGTGTGTGTGTGTGTGTGTGTGTGTGTGTGTGTGTGTGTGTGTGAGAGAGTGAGAGAGTGTGTGTGAGAGATATAATGGGATGACTTCAGACATTGCTTTTCTACATGTTACTTTATGTGAAGAAAAAGGCAGACGCTACACCCAGACAATTTACAGCACACACAAACCAGTGTTTTAAGAAAGGTGGAACTGAATTATGTCAGTTCAGATGTATTGCTCAGGACCAATTCAAGTCCAGTGTCAAGCGCAACGTTTTATGGAGATACTTAAGAAACCAGTGAGCGATCTGTTCGCACGGACAGGCACATTTTTAACTAGCTAGTAAAAGTAGATCCGGCTTCCAGTTGGATTTCAGCCAGTTTATTAGCCTGTTTGCTCAGTCGTCCTGTGTGAGGCCAGGGTTGACTTAATCCACTCTCACACATTCACCATCACAACACAATACAGCTTTGCCCCCAGGATTGTTGTCATGCTGAGTCATTGTCTTGTCTCCTCACTGTTGGCAGTTAAAACACAGCTTGTCTGTGCCCCAGTGGTCAAGAGCCTGGAAGTATCAACACGAAGAGCATCCGTATTCCGTTATCAAAAAACAACATTTATCATTCATCTTGCATGTTGTTCAGTAGATTATTGAGAAGAAGCAATAAGTTTAAGGCTAAAGTTTTAGCACAGACTGCTGTATGAAAATATAAATTACGTGCTGTATCTTGTGCAGTCACCAGATCCCAACCTAATTCATCACCGATACCAAATCTCATGAAAGAATATCTTTCAGAACGGTGTTTGTGCCTCCAGTAGAATCCAGAGAATCTATTTCAGGGTGCACTCGAGCTGGTAGCATGTGATGATCCAAAACCTTACTAAGACACTTCATGCTGGTTTTTCCTTTAATTTGTCACCTGTCTGCAGGTCATTTCAGATGTTAACTAGACCTGGAGATCACAAAACACTCTGACTCTCCATGTTAAAGAAAGTGAAACAGTGTTTCACTACAGACATTTTTACTTCTGACATCTACAGTATTTTAATCCATAGTGGTACCATGCACTGCATTGCTTTGGTCATAAATAAAGCTCATACTGTACATAAGATGGTTCCATTTATTGGGTGTTGGATCAGTAATCATGTTGAATTATTAAATGTATTGCCACATATGACAAAAAAAGCAGCAGATCTGCGTACGATTAGCCATTTTAAGTCTTAAAGTCATTTTAATGATAAATCGATTAACAAAATAGTTTTGGATTATTTTTATGTTGACTGACAAATCAATTAAACAACTACCTAGAATCACATATTGGGAGTGGAAAGAATAGGTCAGCAACCTAATGAGTAGCTGTTGTGTCCCAGGTCTTCTTAAAGAACAGGTTTTTGTCAAATCTACTTTTATCCTGTCAGCTACTAACTCGGCATTATTCTTTATGTACAGTATTAAAAGACAAATTGAGCTCATTGGCCAAATTGTGCATTCTAAACAATTGTTGTTTTCCTCTTACTTTGCTGTTTTGGCTTCTCCATTGATGACATTAGCTTTAGAGTTAATTTTATTATAGCAAAGTATGTGCACATGCTGTTGTAACAAGTATCTCATGACTCAAGAAAAAAAATCAGCTGAGACGGGAAGGCACACGCGAAGTATGTTGACAGCTCCTTTTTTTTTTAAAGTGGAGCTGTTTCCTCTGCTTTCTTTTAAAGGGGTTACACTCTGTACAGGTTGCCCTTTTAGCTCCACTTCACAAAACTAATTATATTAAAAACTGAGAAAACACAGTCTCCATACCATGTGACATATGAAGCCATTGCCAGTATGTACATTAGAAATGGTTTCTGTTGACAGTGTATTTTCTCATAAAGAGTAATGAGATATTGATAACAGTCAAAGCCACATTGGCTGAAGATAATTAAGATGAATCTCTTGGGACAAATGCAAATGAGATGAAATTAAATGAGTTGACTTAAAGGATTTGAATATGTAGGCTGAAGGAAGTTGACCACTCATTAGGCTAATAATGTTGGTATCTTCATTTTAAAGTCTAAAAAGAGAGAACGAGTTAGGTTTAATCATCAGATTATTGAAGTATCAAACAAACCAACAATGGATTCTCACAGCTGACAACCTCAGGGATGTCTTATGTAGCCAGTCATTAACTTCTCTCATTACAGCCACAGTGTAGTCATAAAGATGGCACAGGGAATCGATAAGTGACTGGTCCTCATCTCAGTCATGCTCTTTAAAGACCAAAACATTTGCTGCCAATATATAAAATGATATAGTATATAACTACACTAAAATAACACCCTAAACATACTTTAACCCAAGTTACCTGTACTATAATTAATTTGCCATAAACATTATATTTTTCAGTCCTAAATATTTTTGAAAGTGCAGATATTGATTTCTTATTTACAAAAATAGACAATTGGCTGGGGCACTTCAATATGTGGTCATATGCAATAATAATTCTCCTTAAGATGTGCCCTAAACTTGAGTCCGCCTATGGCAAATCAAATGCATTGGACAGTTTAGAAAAGCACCAAAAATCAAGCAATGAAGTCAAAGAAACTCTCTGCAGACCTCTGTTATAGAATTGTGGTAAGGCACAAGTCAGGGTGAGGGTATAAAACCATCCCTTAAGCTTTGACCAGCTCAGTGACCCCAATAATCAAATTAGTAGAAGTTTGGAACCACCATGACATGACATGACATGACATGACATGCAGAACTCAAAAGCACTGTCTGAAAACATTTGGCACTGTTTATGTGCTGGCTAATACCATCCCTGCAGTGAAACATGGTGGTGGAAGCATTATGCTGTGGGGGGCTTCTTGTTGGCAGGGACAGGTAAACTGAGGGCAAGATTAATGAAGCAAAATAGAAACTAGAAGGGCTGGGAGAGCACATTAAAGTGAAAAACAAATTCCTGAATCTGCCTTTTTATCGAGATTTGCTCCAAATTGAATTGGTTCTTTCTTCAGTCATGCACAAACCCTTCCACAAAATTTCACGGAAGATCGCCTAGTAGTTTACGTGTAATCCTGCTAAATATAAACAAACAGACGAATATTGACTAACCGTAACAAGTCCATGTGGGAAACCTGCTCCAAAGTGCACACAACCTCAGATCTGTGCAATGGTTCACATTTTAGAACCAAAACATTGTGACGCTTACAGCCAAGACAGAGCTGGAGTGGCTTGGGGACAAATCTCCGACTGTCCTTGAACAACAGTGCCAAAGGCTTAAGCCCCACAGAACATCTGAGGAGGGACCTGATTATGGCAGCTCAGAGACTCTTCGCATCCAATCTGACAGAGCTTGAGACGATCTGCCAGAAAGAATGAGAGATAAACTGCTCAAATCCAGGTGTGCAAAGCTTGTAGAGACTTACCCAAGAAGACTTAAAGCGGTGATTGCAGCCAAAGAGTATTGATTTAATGGTCTTCTGTTAATGAAAGATTCCGGTTTTAGATTTTCATTAAATAGCTAAAACATTTTTGGAAGTGTCTCTTTGCTTTGTCAATAAGGCTTATGAAAAGTAGAAAATGTGATTTCATCTATTTAAAAGTAAATTTATAAGTAACATGTATAAAAACTGAAGGAAATCCACTGGAGGTGTTTTCGGACAAGCCACACTATAAGCAAAGTGGTGTGCATGCTTGATGCAGCTTTTCTAGCCGCAGCATTCAGTGCTGTGCAGAAGGATTTTATTCTAGCGCAATCGCATCATGTAGATAAGCACATTGATGACTCCACTGACACTGTAGATGTGTGCGAGGAATCTGAGTGGGAGTGGAGTGCAGGAAAAAAAGACCATGATGATTAATACTGCAGGAGAAATTTTGCCTTGAAGCTCTTCTCGGTGTTCCTGGTGCTGGAGTAGCCTTTAGCTTCCAACAGTTCTGTTGTCCCATTAAAAAAAATCCTTTTGAACCATGTAACGAGACACTTTTAATGACTCTGTGACTTTTTTGGTTAAGTTGATAAAAAGTTTTTTTTCCCCTCTGTTTCAAGGAGTCACTGTAACATTATGTCCGTCTCGATCTTGAGTCTTCCTAATGCTTTTGTATTTGCTCTGAATCCAGGGCCGATGCTCAAGAGAAAACTGCAAGTACCTTCATCCACCTTCGCACTTAAAAACCCAGTTAGAGATAAATGGGCGCAACAATTTAATCCAGCAGAAGACTGCAGCTGCTGTACTCGCCCAACAGATGCAGCTTGTGATGCCTGGACCTAGTCTGCAGCCTGTGGTAAGGTCCTAATGCACCAATTTTACCAGGTATATGCAAATGTTTTAAACATGGGTAAAACCCCTAAAAAAGGGCAATTGACTCTTTTCCCATTGCTAGTAGAGGAGTTTTCCTTTTTGTTTTTTATCACATTTGTGGCATCTTGCAGGATATGAAGAAAAAATTGCTCGTTCCCAAGATGTAAAAAACAACAAGTACACAAACATCATGGCTTTTTAAGCCTTAACGCCCCGAAGGTCAATGAACATCTCACTTGTAATATATTAAATCTTCCCTGAAAGCCTGTTTTTTTTTTCCTGTTACACAGGGACTTGGCACAAATTCCGGTCTTGGTTATGGTTCATACATGACACCATTGAGCCATGGAATGAGCCTGGTTCCCTCAGACATCCTCCAAAACACCTCAGTTCTTGTTCCCGGGAGTCAACCTTTGACAGTCCACAGTTCCTCTTCTTCCTCCTCTTCCTCTCCCTCACAGAAGCTGCAGCGTTCAGACAAACTAGAGGTAAAATTAAGCACCATATGAAATTCCTAATTAAAGATATCAGTACTTATCCAGGTAATAACCTTATCTGGCCTAATCTAATAACCTTATCTGGCCTAATCAGGTCTGTCGTGAGTTTCAGCGGGGGAACTGTGCGAGAGGGGAGACAGATTGCCGCTTTGCTCACCCCAGCGACAGTCCCATGATTGACACCACTGACAACACTGTCACTGTTTGCATGGACTATATCAAGAGCCGCTGCTCCCGGGAGAAGTGCAAGTATTTTCACCCGCCTGCACACTTGCAGGCCAAAATCAAGTCCAGTCAACAACAACAAGTCAGTCAGTCAGCCGTCGCAGCCCAGGCCGCAGCTGCAGCAGCCGCGGTAAGACACCGAATTTTCCCTCTGAAAAGTCCTTTCATTTGAAAGAAATACAATGACCATTTTTCATAGCAGACATTATCTCTTGCCACAGTGATAACATTAGTATTGTGCCTTTCCTACTGTGATAACATGTTTTCTTTGGCAAAATGTTAACTAAATTTGCTATCAGCAGTTAGATGAATATCTACTACTGAATTAATTTAATACTGAAGAAATCTGAAGACCAGATCAATTTTAGGGTATATTTATATATTTTAGTAATAAATGGAAAACCTTCACTTTATCTCTCTCTCATTGAATATTTAAGAACATACGGCTGTTTTAATCCGGTGTTTACAAACGCTACAAATGTAAATCACAACACATTGATATTAAGGATGGGATTAGTTGAAATTCAGATTAATGATGGGCTTTGTCCCTTTATTAAAAGACCCGTCAATCAAATTGAAACCAGTAGCAGGCTTGCATTGTTTAGTTTTTGTAGTGGAGATGTCGTTTTGATTTACATTTCAATGATTGTGTCTTTAAACAGGCCCATTGAAAGCGGTTCATTGTAGTTAATAGAGAAAAGTATTGATGAACATTTTTATACTGTACTATACAGTATGTATAATAGGTTTTGTATAGACATAGAGGAAGCCTCTGCCAGTAAGATTATTGATCCTTGTGACTAACTCTCATAAAACCAGGACATTTTTCATTTAACAATGAATACAATTGTATTACATTCTTCCTATAAGGTTTAAAAAAACAATTTATGTATTTTAAAATCATGATTGTGTGCATTGTTGACCTGATTGCATCTAGAGCCTGACCGATATGGATTTTCTAAGATTCCTAAAATGATGTTATCAAATCCTTATGACAAAGACATTTCTATTGAGGCTTGATATCTCACAGTTTAACCAAATACAAAAATAAACAAAAAGAAAAAAAAAAACAAATTCAACCAAATATATAGAACTTGAATTAAGAAAATATATCATATTTTTTTATATTTAGATTTCAAATTTCAACATCCAACCGATAAATCAGTCAGGCTGTAATTGCATCATGGTAGTCATAGTGTTTTGATTATAATATAAAGTCCTGATCAAGTATAACAAGTTGATCAATATACAATGTAAACAGTGTACAGGACTGTACCATATCATTGTAAGTGTTGGTTGCCATAGCTGCCAATTCTGCTCAACTACTAATTCAGAAATCTTAAGTTAGTGTTTCCTTTAATTGATTATTTTGTTTACTGTGCATGCATATTGTGTTTTATGTGGTATACTACATTCAGATTATTTTGTTTTGTTTTCCCCTTCTCACCTATCCACAATGCTGTCCCCCATGATGCACCTCTGCTTGCTGTTACCTGTATGTTAATACGCTTGAATCCCATTGGCCCACTGCCATCATGTGCTCGCTGCCTGCTATTAAAAGACTCAGTCGACTGCCAAAGCAATGAAGCGACCCCTCGAGGCAACTGTAGACCTGGTATTTTCACCTTTTGCTTTGCATGTAGCTGTTAATTGTACTGTAAAAAAACTTTTAATTTTTGTCACTGTGGCCTCTTCAAGTTTCATGTAGTCTTTGTGTAGACAGTCAACATCAGTATCTTTAAGTGCTTAAGTTGTTAAATCTTGGTGAATACATTATTCCATTCATATTCTGTATTCTACAACTATGCCTTATTATTTTTTCCATCTTGTAATAACAGCCACCTTTATTGTTTATTCATGTAGTTGTATTTGTGAATACTAAATATTAAGGGTGTGTAAAATGTAGCTGAATAGAGAGAGACTGGAATTGTGGGAGATTTTGGTGTTTGAAGTCTGCTCTTGTCCCTTTTCAGGCCTTTCCCCACAGTATCCTGCAATCCCTACCAAAGAGACAAGCCCTAGAGAAGAGCGGCTGGGTCAGCTCTCTCCTTAGCCCCAGTTTTTTGCACTACCATCAGGCTCTGGCCAATGCGCAGATGCAGCAGATGCAGCAGCCTACGACAGCATTTTACCCCACAGGTAATTGTTACACAGGTCATGGATTCATACAACCTTCCATTTTAAATTACATCTATATCCATGCTGCAGAAGGACACTGCTCATAAGGAGGTGGAACACATTATTATCCATAGATATTTGTAATTATATAAGACGGGTCATTTTATTTTATTTCACTTCAGGTTGCCTTGTAAAAACTGGCAAGGGAAAACAGATGAAAATGACCTTATAAAGCTAAATGTATATATTACAGTATTTCATCTATTGATCCACTGGCACTTTACCTAAATAAACCAGAGCCATATCCAAAAATAAATTAACTTCAGCCTAATGCTATAGAACTTTTTCACAGCAGACATTTTGGCTTGTCATAGCATAAAAAGAAGAGGTGTAACTTACATTGAGAAAAGGCTCTGTCCCAGTAAGCTTTAGCAGTGCATGCAGCAGTCACACCACAAAGTCACTCATCCATGTGAAATAGTTGAGACCAGATGCTTGGTGATTTTGCGAGTACTTGTAGGGTACTGGTGAACTGCTGTGGCTGAAGGGCCAACTGTTAACTCGCTAGCCCAGCTAGTCTGAGAGAATTTCTTTCAATTTTCTCTCTCAGGTTTTTTACTTTTCCTCTTCCACTTTGTTCACCACTGTACACCTATGTCATTACTAAAATTTGATTGAAGAGGGTAACAAAAGCTCTCTGAACAAGCAGTCGGTTAGTTAACATGTCAGCTCATTAGGTTATTCGCAAACATGACGATAACTTCACACACAATGTTTAATCATTGACTTCAATCTGTCTCCAAATCATTTTTCCACTGTGGAAAAGGTAAATGTCACTGGTGCAACACCGCCAATAAGATATGATAGCTTACTCTATTTTGGACCCTCGGTCCGCTTTAGGTCAGCACTGTCAAGATAGCTTGCCATTGATCGATGGCACAAATTTGCATGTCAAAGATCACTAAATGTTCCTGATGATTCATTTCCGCCCTTCAAACTCTTTTGGCAGAATTAGATTTTGCATTGATTGGGTTTAAATCCTGGTGTATCCAGGCGCATACGGTGAATCAACACGCACAAAAACAGGAACCTGAAAAGTAAATTCAGCCATATTGTTATGACAAATACAAATGTCTGCTGTAAAAAGGCTCTTGGTGAAATATTTCTTATACTATACAATGAAGTAATCAATTGCATTTCTAGAAAAAAATCCTACTATCCTTGGAGTAAGTTGAAAAAATTTAAATGTATCAGGTCTTCAGCTTCAAATGTAGAGTTCGTGATGCAAATACTGTCTGTTTGATTTCACCTGCGACTTTCTGAAAACATTATTGTCCTTCACTAAACTAAGATGTATTTATGTGGACTCTATGTGACTTTCTATCATATTGATATGTGTTTATCTCACTAAAGTAAATCTTCTCTCTCCATTTCATTCTCACACAGGGTCTGTCTTTTGCATGGCTCCACATAACAGCATGGGTAGGTGCCTTCCCTCATTTTCATAAACTATGTCTCACAGTCAATGGGAAACAAGCACAGTTACTGTTTGCGAAAGATGTTCTTGTTGTTATATTATAGGAAAAGAAAAAGATTAAATCAGGATTCAACTATCAGGAGCCCACATTTAAAAATTTGACTTTCTCTCTGTAAATATTTCTAATAAATGTTTGCTTGTAAAATGAATCCCAGTTATTCCAAATTTTGAAAGCAGTTTGCAAATTTAAGCATTTCAGTGGATTTTTTGGGGGAGAATTTCCACTCATGGATTAGGAAATTTGATCAGCATCCCTGAGATTCAATTTAATGATTTTTTTTCATACTCTATAATGTTTTTCATCATTTAAACCTTCTAAATGTTATATAAAACCCACTTTGCTCCTGTTTGGTGGCATCGCAGTACACGCTTTCTTTCGGGCTGTCTTAGTATGGACAGATTTCCTAATTGTATCTTTTATCGGCCCTCCTTTTGTGTTCTCCCCTGCTGTCTCGCTTTTTCTGTTTGATCGTATGCCATCTGCTGGTCTAACCCAATGATGGCTTGCTGCTAATTTCATTTTATATATGCTTGGCAAGAGAGAGTGAAAAACATTGCTATGGTTACCATAATGCTCCACCTCCCTTTTCATTGCTTTCATGGTTCCCTTCCTGAAAAAGTCCCCATGATGTACAGTGCTACGCCTGCTACTGTCTCTGCAGCAACTACTCCCGCCACAAGTGTCCCCTACGCAGCAACAGCAACAGCCAATCAGGTTTGCTCCTTTTTAAAGCTTTCTTTCATAAAACCTTGAGCTCTGAATAAGCGCTTCATCTTTGAATCAAGGGAGTTGCTTCGTCGCCATAGCGCTGCCCTGCTTGCATCGCCTGTCATTAAGCTTCATTTACCTGTGGACCTTCAGTAGAACTACTAGGCTGCATCTCACCCTCTCCCCTCACGACAAACAGCTCTTATATAAAGGTCTTCCATCTGCAAATACTGTTTTTTTGCACATCTTCTTTACTGCATGTTTTTTGCTTTGTTGGTTATTGGTGTCTTTTTCATTGCTGTGATAATATTAAGTGAACGGCAAATGCTTACAACACAATTGAAGTAGGGTCCTGTTACACTAGTTTTATTAATTAGTTAATCTGGAGTTTCACAATGAGAAACCTTTTCAGTATTGTGGTGCGACATTATTTAGATTTTATGTTTTGGCCTCGGCTGCTCAGAGTAAAGTATTTGATGGTTTTGATGGAAGAGTTTGTAGCGGAGTCAGTTACTATACGTTTACATGGACTCCAATATTTCAACTAATGACCTCTTTCTGAATAAGAGGTTATTTCAATCATGATGTTTACGTGCATTCATTGCTTATAGAATATTCCATTCATATTCCTATTTACATGTTAGAGAGCACAGTCTGATTATGACTCTTGTCAACATTATGTCCTACTACCTTTTTACACTCAAACCTAGTGTATGATGTTATACAGTGATTTGAGACGTATACATTTCTACATAATGTGAATAAGGTTATAGTATTCTCGTAATCTGGTTAATATCTGAATATTGATGTCCATGTAAACGTATCTATTGTAAAATATTTGGTCTTCAAAAACAATCATCTTTATTTTGTTGATCACCTTGCTTCCTCAACTTATATTTTTGTTATTGTGCATGTAGTTTCATAACATGTACAAAAATGTATGTTGTGGAGCTGAGCGTAACTCAAGAAGAAAAAAACTATATAATGACAATGGTACGAATATTTTGTTTTGAATTAATAATGCAGCCATAAAAGAAATAAAGTCAAAAAGAGTTTCAATTTAAAGTAAAGTTAAGGGTGATTTAGGACAAATACCACAAGTTTAAGGTGTGTAGGTTTTAATTTCATCTAATCTTATCATTTTCTATCCATTCTGACAGGAAATCATGATGAGAACTTTATGATCCTTGTCATGTAACCATGTAGCCATTTGGCCCAGGTCTGTGTTTATTGTGTGAAACTGATAATGTTTGTCTTTTCCCCTTGAAACAGATCATCCTCAAGTAACCACCAGAAACAGGAGTCAGTGCCATGTTGCTGCTGTTAAAGGTCCCAAACAGCCGATCTGTAAATACTCTGTGAACGCCACACACCACACACAACAAGCTGCATGCTGATAAACATCACTGGTGGAAAACTTGTAGACTCAACTTTAATCTATGGTAATAAATGACGTAAGGATTACTAGGATTATACTCTGCTAGATAAATGTCACAGAAGATTATTGTATGTGCATGCCTTTGCACCTGAATTAACATGCATCCTCAGTAATGTGCAGAACATCCTGGTTCCTATTTCCCAAACCAATTCTGACATGGTCAGAGGGGCGTTCAGCATCTTAATGAGCTGAAATCCACCGTGTCTCAAATTCTCTTATCACAGCCTCATGAATAAAAATGAGCTTTTCTTGACTAAGTCAAACAGGAAACAGATGGAAACCAGACCAACATTTATTTCACTCACAAGTGTAAGTTACACTAAGAGTGTACGAGTTGAGCATTGCACATCTAATCTGAGATCAGTTTTCAGTGTGTCCACAGAACATGTTAATGCCAGGTGTAATGGGGACCTATATTGGAGCTTGTTTAAATTCTATCAACATATATTTCTTATTTGAATGTCTCATATAACCTAAGTTTTTTCACATAAATGATTGTTTATCTAGTGCCAGATTTCATTATTCTAAGCTTACTCATAAAAAGCACTTATTTTAACTTTAAACTCAAATGTACAAATTTCATTGGACAGCAGGCTGTGGGGGTAGTCGGTCTGTGTTTTTTCCCTAGTTATCCCCAGAAAGCAGGATCAGTGCTCCACCTCCTGGTGTGCCTTTGCATTGCATATACTGTACATAATATTTGTTGGTAGGAAGTAAAGCAGCAGTAATTCAAACTGTTAATTTCCCCCACCTTTTGTTATCCAAAAAAAAGAAAAAACTTTGTGGATTATTGGGCAACGTGATGGTCGACTCATTGATGTATCCGGGTGGTGGTTTTCTCTTCTCGGGCAGGTCTCACAAAGATAGTCTTTGACTCTGTCTCAATTAGATCAAACTTATAACTTAATATATTCAGACTTCAGATTGATCCTTGATTCTTTGTTGTACAAAGCTGTTTGGTTATTTGCTGTAGGAAGTGGGACTAATTGGGCAAATTAAGATCTTTCATGAGGTTCCTGTATTGTTCTGTTCAGCTTGAAAATCTTTTGTTTTGTGAAAGACTTTCTCAGTTACGGGACATTTTACCGGGAATGTTCAGTGAAGACTGTAACACTAAGTGAACAAAGACACGTATAATAGTATAACATGTCAATGCAGCGCAGCAGAGATGAGCTACTGTGGCTCCTTAACGGATTCAGAACCTCTGTTAACTTATCACTCGGGTTTAGAAAAGCTTCCATGAGCAAAACCCTTCTTATTACTCCACAACATTACAAGAAAACCTCAAATTTTTGTCCTGACAAAGGTTTCAGTGTCATTAAGCTCATGTGGGCTGGGACCTTGTATGTGCGTGACACAAAATATAACTCATGCTACAAACCAGTCTGATAGATCTTTGTGAAACCAGCCCCTGGCTTGAAGACGAGCCTCCACAGCCATTATAGTTAACTCAGTAACGGGGTGTGTGAGTACTGTGTGACTCCTGTGATCCTATAACGTTTGAGTTGAATGGTGTGTGAGCTGTTAGTCTTAATATGACAGTCAGCTGTCAGTACTGTATTATTTGAAATTTACAAGTGCCTAATGAATTCTGCATGCAATTACATCAAAGCATATTTAAAAAGGGTTTGTGTGGAAAAACTGTTCAATTAAATCTACTCAACGTAACTCACAGTTAGGAAGAAATATTTAGCGATGCCATGTCAGTGCATTAGTATGTTGTGTGTGCACCTGTTTAGATTTAGTCTTTCAAATCATTTTCACTTTTGTGAAATTCACTCCAATGTGTATGTACTGTATGTACAATGTATACGAATGAATATTCAGCTTACCTTTTATTTTGTTTCACATTTAAGATGATTAAGTACTGTTGAACTAGTTAAATGCACACAGTAAAATACTTTATGTAGTAAAGTAGAATTTAAGTGAGTAAACATTTTGGTGACGCGTAGTTGTGTATGAGTGGAACCACAATATGCAATTGGCTGTCTTTGTTTAAAACTCAGAGCAAACCGAGGTGGCGTCATGTCTGGTTAAGTGAAAAACAAAACTGATGTTAAAAATAGTTTTCACTCATATATGTATGTTCTCTTGAACATCTTTTATATAAGTTTTAGCTCCCTGTTTTGCCGTGTGTGAAAATATCAACCTTTTATTTTAATGCTATCCGACGTCTTTTCAAGTTTAAATGTGTGTGTACACGTGTGATTAACTCAGACAATCCACCAAGAGAAACTGCATTTGTTGACATTTTTCATTATGTATTTTCATTGTGAAAATGTACACATTATTGGATATGAATATATGGAGTATACTTGCATACAGTATTTTACTAGTTTAACCTTAGCTAAGAACACATTTAAAATGTATTCACTTCTATTTTACGATGAATGTAATTTATTAAAGTGACGTTAGCGCTGCCGCAGGTTCCTCAAAGGGCCGTGATCTGTTGTTTTAGCCTTTGAAAAGTCGTCTCTGTTGAGGGATGAGATGTTGGAGCAAAGAGTAGCTTCAGACGTTTCATCCTTGTCACTGCCTTGTCACCTGTGAGGGAAAACCAACCTTTGTACGATCGAGGCAATGGAATAGTTTTTATGTACAAGAGTGTATCGTTCGTACCACATTTGACAAACTTGTTCTCTGTTTGTTCACTCCTCACAATAACACATTAGATTGTACTGTCAGATATTTGACTTTATTAAGCCATGGTGAAACACTGTAAGTGAGCCAGTGCATAAAGAAATAATCCGAATTTATTTGTTTTACATAGTTTCCTCTGTATGTGAACATCTTAAAAAAATAATCCACAGCAGATTGAACTACATTGTTTTAAACTTTTTTTCTATAAACATATATATATATATATATATATGATTACTTTCAAAGTTTAGGTTGTCATTAGACAGATAGTTTCCCTAATTTATTATATAAAAGGCATATTTCTGAATGTTTGTTTCATGTTTTGGCAAAAAGCTTGAATGTCACTATACACCTGCATATGGAGGTTGTTATGATATTTTGATCACCTAGTCTAAATTAAATGGACAGTAAGAATGTTTGGTCTGACTGACTGACAGAAACATTTGTCTTAAGCACTTTGTCGACAGTCAGATGACTGAGAAGACATGCTTTTTGTGAACTTTGCCTTATCTTAGAACCTGTTCCTAAGTTTGCATTTGTTCAGTAATTGTGAGTTCAATATTGTTGAGTAACTAAAACCAATTTGTGAAATTGTCGCTACGTGTTTTTTTTATTTTTTATTTAAGGCCACAATGAAAGATTGTAAAAACAAACCTTAACACTAGCCTGAAGCTTGATGCTAATAAGACTAAATTGCTTTAAGGTTATTTTCAAATTTAACAGATTTCTGATGAAGCCAGTGTTATTTGATTACATTCTGGCCTGAATATAAACTTTCCCTCTTTTTTTTTTATGCTTTTGAAAATTATTGTGAAAATAATTTTATTTGTGCATAATTAAGCATTTCATGTGGATAGTTTTGTTCATGTAAATGAAAATTGTGTAAAATCTAATATTGCAAACAAATAAATAAATAAATAAATGTCATGTACATTCAATGCTGTCAGTTATGTTTTTTTATTTTGTATTGTGTATTTATTTTGAATACATTTAATGCCAGACGCATTCTCAGACCCCAAAAAGAGATTTGCATATTCTATGAATTTTTTTGTTTGGAAAAAAAACAAAAAAAGGGGCAAAATTCAATCTGAGTCAATCCTTGTACAAATAAACTCTATTTAGCTGGTTATAACCTTAGTACTTATTTGTAGAGACAAATATAACCCATAAAAGTCATAAGAAATGCTCTTTTGATCTTGGCTATTGTAAACTTTTGGAAATAATAAAAGGAGAAGAAAACAAAGAAAAATGCTGGCAGATCATATTTATCTTTTATAAATTGCTTCATAAATTTAGATAAGTGATCACATTCAGGTCCTGTGTGACTCTAATTATAAGTGAAAGTATTTTTAAACATTATCCAGACGACAAACACACGTACTGTCTGTGTCATCAATAAATAATAAACCCCAGACAGATCTTTTGGACTCATTCGAACAGCAGCAGCAGCAACACACACAGAAAATGCTGCGTTACCATGGCAACATCATCCGGCGCATTATCCTCTTCTTGGATGTGCATCCTGGAGGCGCCGCTGCGATTGGACGAGCTCTCTTTGGATGTCACTGGGGCAACCGAATGATGGGAATTTTAACACATGAACGGAAACGCAGCCGCTGAACGTCAGCGTCTCTGCTCCCATTCAAGGCAGCGGGGAGCGGGGGGGCTGCCATTGGACAGCTCGCACATCCGTCCGCCCGAGGAGGGAGGGTGGTGGTGTTTTCTTTTTTTTTTTCTTCTTTCAGCCTCAGTACGGGAGCCGAGTGGGGACCGGCTGGTTACGCAGCGGCCGTGGGTCTCCACCCGAGAGTATGGCGGCTGGGATCGCGCAGGAGAGCGGGGGAGAGACGGAGACATGCCCGCGATGGTGAAAGGAGAAACAAAGAGAAACGCAAGTTGTTCCGAGCAGGTGTCCAGAGACTTTGACTTGTTGTTCCCGCGGAGGCCTCACCGGCTGCGGTTCATTGTCGGGTCGAAGCCCAGCGTCCTTTCTCCCCCTCGATGGAGCAAGTTTGTGACATTTTTCTCTCCTGATGCCCAGAGAGGAGTGAGGCTAAGCAGATGAGAACCGGTCCGGTCCACATCCTCGGCCGATATTCTCCTCCGCCTCCCCCGGTGCACGTTTGGGACGATCGCGGCGCTCGGATGCTCGTACAGCGGTCAGTGTCTGGCCTGCGTGGGGTAATTTCTACAATGAGATCCGTGTTGGGGGCACCGAGTCTTTGTGCTCTGCCGTAGCCGAGCAGCAAGGCGAGCGGGACCGTAGCGCGCGTTTCTTGACAGCCCGTCCGACATGGCACACGGGCGGTGATTGTTTTGGGTTCATTTCAATGACGCGCGGACTCTTGGCACCTTAACGACTCGAATTCAAAATCCACGATGCGCGAGTACAAAGTGGTGGTCCTGGGCAGCGGCGGGGTCGGGAAGTCCGCCCTCACCGTGCAGTTCGTCACCGGGACGTTCATCGAGAAGTACGACCCGACCATCGAGGATTTCTACCGCAAGGAGATCGAGGTGGACTCCTCGCCGTCGGTGCTGGAGATCCTGGACACCGCCGGCACCGAGCAGTTCGCCTCCATGCGGGACCTCTACATCAAAAACGGCCAGGGGTTCATACTGGTCTACAGCCTTGTCAACCAGCAGAGCTTCCAGGACATAAAGCCGATGAGGGATCAGATCATAAGAGTGAAAAGGTTGGTTTAAAAAATCAGCAGGAAAACCTATTGTGGCCAAGTAGTGGAGTGTATTGGATGCTGGGGCTTGTTCTCCGGGGCCCTGTAGTTGAGAGATGGGCCTCGGCCCTGCTGTGAGGACTGTGCTTGGATGGAGATGCTGTGTGTCTTCAGGGCAACACCGCACGCCTGTTCTATTTTGGTGTGCCAGGTCTCAGCCTCAGTGGTTGTTGGTAGGCAAATCTGCAGCCCCAGCATCTTTAGAAGTCATGTGTGGTCTCCAGAGCGTCCTCAAGTCTCCTGTAAGACTTTCTAATGTCCCAGTCTAGACGGCTACATCTTAGGGAGGACAGACACCAGCAGTGCTGACCCGCCGGCACCAGTGTGTCCTCCAGCCACAACGTGCTAGACGCCGCCTGTGATCTGTCAGTGTCTTCCTAGAGCCAGATGCCCGACCGGGGGGGATACCCGGGATTCACTGCAGCGAGAGCTTCAAGGAGGCACAGCTCCAAAAACCCTGTAGGGGCTGAGAGAGGCAGGGAGAGAGGCAGCTCACTGGCTTGAGCCCGGCTTCTGCTGAACGGGAGGCCATGTTTTTTAATTAACAAGCTGCCCAAGCTCTTTAGGAAGAGCAGCACAACTGAAAGTGTGAGCTCGTCTGATGTCTGCTACACGGACGATCCCGATGTGAGGTCACCGGAGCGAGCGGCTGATTGATACAGGAGGTTAGCCGAGGCGGCTGCGGGGCTTCTGCCGTCATGATATTGGTGTTCCTGTAGCTCGGGGCCAATGTACTGCGCGGATACACTGTATTGTATTTTCACCTGATGACCCGGCACGATTGTATAAAACCCTAAATACACAGTGTCATGGTGGTTGGATAATCATCGGCGATCGGTTGGTTCCTGTTATATTGTGCGGGCAGCGTGCACTGAGCTGTGACTGTGTGGGTTCATCAGTCATGGTAGGTGTCAGTCGATGTGTTGCAGTCAATTCAGGGAGTCCAGTGGGCTCCGGGGACACAAAGCAGTGTGATGATGAAGCATATTAAAGTCAGTTTACACACACACACACTGTTTACAGGCGCAGGTAACGACTTCAGGTGAAGCCCAGCATACGGAGTGTGATCAAGGTGTAGCACGTTTTGCTGTTTTCGCAAGTTTCTGTCGTCTAAAAATACAATTTCAGTTTTTCCCTTTTCCACATGCACCTTACAAACAATCCTATAAATCTGTGGATGAAAGAATGAGGTCAACATGTTTCCCCCGTATGGGTTGGGAATGTGGAGAGGTACTTCCAGTCTACAGTGTGTGTCTGTGTGTGTGTGTGTGTGTGTGTGTGTGTGTGTTTGTGTGTGTGTGTTGAAGTCCCAATGGGGCCTTCATCCTGAAAACACACAAACCCGTAGGGATGAAAATTGAGGCCCCAACGGGTACAAACAGTTTTTTGACGATAAAGATTCAGTTTTCGTACGGGGTAGGGTTGAATTGAGTTCGGATGTGATGGTTAGGGTTAGGGGACAAGGGACTGCCTCATATAGAGCGCCCCCCTGGGGATAGTGTGTGTCGAAGTAGACATGTTTTTACATGTACATGTTTACATGTGTGCTCACACAGCAGATGCAGCCAGGCTGTTATGTAATTTCACACCGAACACTGTGTCTCCTGCTGCTGTATTACATTTTCAAAGAGGCGACAAATCAAAGTATTTCTAAGAGCTGATGTGTAAAATACCCCAGCATCCTCCATCTAACATCAGTTGACCGACCAGCCTGGCATCAAAAACATTTCATTGATCCTTTTTGTTCCAAGATAGGAAAAACTTAGCTTTATTCTGTTGTTTGTTTTAGCCTTTTCATACATACATGTAAGTTTTCAGTCACTAAAAGCTTCTGTTGACTGCAGGGGAAGTCCTGAGAGGCTGTACATAGTAAACTCAACTCACACAGCAACAACAATAGAGACAAGGATTGACTAGAAATAGAAAAAATTCCCTCACGCCGACAAAGAAGTGGGAGGCTGAAAATGGGACAACAAATCTGACACAGAGCGAAAGATTTTAGGTCAAAAGACAATTTACAGACCACGTATTGTAAGTCTATTCTCTACTTTCTATAACCATCAAAGATCAACACAGGAGACAATACATTTGACAGCTCTTTGCCGTGACAAGCCATAATTTAATTTATTGCTAAAGGTAAGAATAGCCACAAAATCACACAAACGATCACTTGTAACAGAGTGGACTTTTCCTTTAATATGTTTGAACTGCAGCTCTAGCAGTTACAAATGGCTGAGTTCAGTCACTTTATTTTTAAAATGGGATTTTTCCATGTGAACCCTCAGCAGTCAGACTGTTCGTTTACCTTAATCCCCTGTTATTGCTTGTCTTGCCTGTTCGTCCGTCCTCGCGGCAAAAACACTGGTGACCCATCATGTCCGTATCGGCATGCGCCCCGGTCAAAGGCACTGCGGTGCGTCACTCTCACTCTGACTCCTGTCAGCATCTATCAGTGCCTGCTGTGAGTGGCAGAGACGGGCTTCGGCACAGAGGCCGTGGGTGCACACGGTTACACCCTGGCCTGCCTGTTGTCTGCCGGCGACCTCGTCACTCCCCAGTTCAGCTGCCGGTAACTGTACGCCAGGGATACGTTGTGATTGGTGAATTCAGAAGCCTTTTCGATACAAGCACCATGGTGGGAGGTTAAGAGACGAAGAAGGAGGGGAAATAATACCAAGATTTTACAATTGATGTGGTGCTGATGTTGTCAGCATCTCTTATGTACTAATGTCAATGTTGTGCCAAACTGTGGAGATTTCATTCAGGGCTTTTTCATGTGCCAAATGGCTGAAGAGATTAAGATCACTAACTGGAGGAGCAGCAATTCACCCAAACAGATCCTCTTTCATCTGTTTCTTTGCCTGTTGTGAAAACTGGACAGAAGAACTGAGCTGAAGTTCAGCTACTCAAATCAGAAACCTCAGTTACTACACGTATTTGTCTTATAGCATGTACACAGTGTTCCCACTGATGTAGTGTGTGGATTTCGACCGTGTACTCATGTACTCCGTCAAACCAGGTTATGTTCAGAATGTCCATGAGAAGAGTCCACGGTGGGTCTGCTTGATTTGTTTCGTTATATTTAGCTAAACTGCTAAATAAAGGCGGTGAACAAGTGAAGCATCACCTTTGATGTATTATGATTGTCACAGTGAACAAGTTGCCATGGAAGCGTTAGCGTTTAGCACTCTGCGTCTCTAGCTTCATACTTTTTAAGAACTTGTTGATGTTTCTAACGGCCCCATTCTATTTGAAGGAAGCAAAAATGATGATGGCAACTGATGACGATTGTTGTCTGCTAAAATATCTATTGCCTATATTTTTGCTCACTTGTTTGAACAATGACAGTTTTACTTTCGGGTTTGTGTCCTTCCTTGACAAGTTTGAAAATACCAATTTGTTGAACTATTCCTTTCGTGCAAAGTGGCTACTTTCAGCTTGTTAAAAAGTCCAATAAAAAAACAAAGTGATGTGGTAGAATGGGAGATTCCCAGTATGAATGTCAAGCTGACAAATCCGAAGAAAATCGCAATCGAGTCAACATGAAGCAAAATCTCAAAGGAATGACTCAAACATCTTGTGAAATCCATGACAGGAAGAACTGAGGCTGTTTAGACAGGGGGGGGGACTACCCAGTAGAACCGTGGTGTTCCTAATAAAGTGCTCAGTGAGTGTAAATGCTGAAGACAACAAACTGAAACATTGCACTGTATGGTGGTCTAATTTAAATTGAAATCCTAGTCTCCCTGATATTAGGCTGGTGGTCAGACTAGTGTCAATACTGGAATAAGATCCTCAGTGTAAAGTTTTATTTTCAGTGGAGGATGTGGAACGAGTCACTCGGGCCACATTTCTCTATTGAACTTGTGAATGAGTCTGTGAACTGTTAAAAGCTTATTCCGCTCCTTTCTCACTACCGTCTTATGGAAAGTGAGTCTGAACTCATTTTTGATGCAGTGTGCACTTTGAATTTCAGATTTTCAGCCTTGGACTTTGTTCAGTAACGGGAGGAATTTGTTTCAGACAGCATAATTACCCCCAGGGAGATGGTAGCCAGCTGTATTGTTGCTGTAATACATTTGATCCAAGGATGACTGTACAGTGTGTCGGGTTCAGTTCTCATCTATCTTGTCCATTTTGACATTTCATGGCCGGTGAATAGCATCACGGTTTGAGGGTAACGTGAAGTAGGGAATTAGTTCTTATAACCTTCAGAGAATCTAAAAGAGACTTGAAGTTTAATTTTAAATCGCAGAAATCTTTATGTGGTTGTCGTAGCCTGTTTCTAAAAGACTACCCAGAAGTCCCTTTCTGATCTTTCCGAGTTTTTCTTTCTGCTCTCTGACTCAGCTGAATTCTTTCCTCTGGCTGAACTGAAGACCTCCCTCAAAAGGGCCGTTGGGAAAAGGCCCATTCGCTCCCTCCCTCGTCCTGACGACGTTGGCTGGAGTCAAATTCAGAGACTTGTGGGCCGCCGGGCTCGGCCGTCCGTCAGCAGGGCCTCAGTGAGTTGATGCATCATGCATTATAGATAAGGTGTATCTGGGTGAGCTCAGATGGGTGTTTGCACTCAGAGTGCTCCAGCGCCGTCTCCGTCAGGCTCACGAGCCGAGGGCTAAAGCGTGACACGTTGCTTGAGCTGTTTGTGTCACGGCACTAACACGACCCGACTCGGTTATTCATTTTGTCGTTTTGCGGCTGGTGTCTACGACCACATAACCTGCTCTGTGTGTGTTCTGTGTTACGGACGAGCCCGGCCCGCTTGCATCAGCCACCGTTGGGTCCAGACACAGTGTGGCCGACACCCTCTATCACCGAGGCCAGGGGAGCCTCGGTATCTGTGGCAGCCACCATCTCACACCTCGTGGGACTGCCGGTTTCCTCCTCTGTTATTATGACTATATATAGAAACTCGCCTTTGCTACCAGATGTCTTTGTGCTTCTGCTCCTGCTATGATGAGGCCTGAATGAGCAGCTTAACTCAACTACAGCCGACCAAACCAAAAGAGTGTCTGGACTGACTTTACTGGAATTCCTCCTGCTGTGAGCAATTAGTCAATTAATTGATTAGTCAGTAGAGAGACAATTAGCATCATCAAGTATTTTGATGATTGGTTAATCACTGGAATGATTATAACAAAAAAAATTAAAATTCACAAGTTCTAGCTTCAAAAATGGAATGTATTTGGCTTTAACATCTATGAATTATTGCCTAGGCAAATTATGTAAATGTTTAAAGTCTCGCAATATTGAAGGAAGTGATTTCTTTGGAACTGCACCACAATTTGACCCATACCACGTCCTCCCACCAAGTTTTGTGAATATCTTTTCTTGCGTAATCTTGCTCACAAACAAAAACCCAACCATCCAAAACACAAATTGACGAGGGTAGGGGGGCATAATCTCCTTAGCGGAAAATGTATTGGTTAGTCAATAGACAGAAAATTATCACCGGGTAGTTTGATGACTAGTTAATCATTAGGAGGATTTTATTTGTTAAAAATGTCAAAAATTCACTGGTTTTATCTTCACAAACTGAATGTATTTGGATTTTTTACTACTTTGTACTAAACTAATTGGTTCTACAAATTCTGCAGACCAAACTAATAATAGAGAAGAAGATGGCAGATTCATTAATGAAGAAACTCATATTTGGTGTCAGCCCCTTGTTAAATTTGTGATAATAATGATGATTCACTTTTTAGCCTTAGCTCCATACACAGAGTTCAGGTACTAACCATCTTGAACTGGGGTTTTTTCCTATAACAAGAGACATTTGGGGCAGGAAAGTGAAAGCTGCTATGAAACAGCATGTGATGGTAGATAATACATGAGGTAGTTAGTTGACCACCGGCTTCCGCAAGAGATTTAAAGTGGGAGATTTGAGTTCCAACCACTTTGTGGGGCAGGAAAGACAGAAACCAAATGGTACCATTACCCCACCTAAACCCAGAGCCCCCTGTGGCGTCTCCTGAATGGGAACAGCTATAAAAGTGAAGGTTCTGGCTTTCAATCTGCTCACCGACATCTATGTTTAAGGTTTTTTTCAGTGACGGTGGAAAGGGAATATAAAGTTCTGGGCGAGAGCTGCCTACCACCAGCTAGAAGTGGTCCGAAAATAGTCGGGAAAATCACGTCCTTACTGTTTTTTATTGACCCCAGGAATGCAGTGAATGAGACTTGGCTGCTGTACTTTCTCATACAAGTTATCTTTGAAGCTCAAGGGCAACACACAGAGGAACCTCTGAGATCATCTCCTAAATCCTGGTTGCTCCTTCTCGGCTGGTGAGCCAATCCTGGGAGCAGGACGGGATTGTGATTAAAGTTCACTCTGTATAATATATTCATGACTAGATCAAAGTTGGCTTCCTATTCTCGGGCAAGTTTAAGCTTATTTAATGCTGAAACCTGCAGCCTCTGGCCTGTAAGCAGGGCTCAAGTATGAAGTATGAAACTTACGTCTTCTCTCCAGTGTTACTCATTCCCCATGTATACCTGTTACCATAGCGATTTAGGATCCCCTTTATAAATAATTAGGAGCATGTATTTTGCATGTAAGGACAGTATTTTAAAACCCCTAATGATGTTGGTGGGTGTTCGGGGGGCCAATAACTGGTTAGATGTGACAACGTGGCTCGGTGTCGTGGTCAGAGACATTTAAACTCAAACGATGGCTCCAACAGATGGAACCCGCTCCCTCGCTCGCCTCATACCGATAAGGATGAAAGAAATAACCTGTTGTTCACCAAAGGATGTGAATACGCACAGTGTGTTATCTCTGTGATGTGTTTGATCTTTGTTTCTCCTCTGATATGTACAAACGGCCTCAGAGGCTAACCATGTTCCCTGATATCAAAACCGATGTCGCGATTATATCAGTGAAACAACATCCCAGTTGTTTGTCTAAATAATTAGAGTGCAGAAGTCTATTTAGTTCAACTGACCGTCTGCTGTGGCTGCAGTTCCTCAGTGATATGTTGTGACCCAGCTCCACAGCACGGAGCTCAAAGCTCAAAAGATTATGGTCACTTCCTGCGCTCTGACCCTCCGGGGGCTCAAGGTTATATTATACTACTCATTTCCTGTTGTCTGCAAGGTCAAGGTTTAGACTTAAGCCATTTTCAGACAGACTCAGGAAAATGTCCAGAGAATTGGGTCTGGGCCTTTGCCTTTCACCGATGAAGAACTCAGCAGGAGATTCTGCACAACAGGAAAATCTTCAGACCACTCAGACCGAGTCTTTTGTCGTCCCTGCAACTTGTTGGTACTTTGTCACCAAAAGCTCTTGAATCTTTTTACAAGTTGACACCTTTGTCTGCGTCTTCTACGTGTATAACTGACATATTTTTCTTCTTCCAGTTTCGCATCCAACATTGTCCCGCTGTATTCTGACTTTTGGCCCACTCAGACGTTTTACTAGGGGGCTGGCAGGAAAGGTTCTGGGAAATGTCCAGAACAAACTGACTTGAACATATACGATCTCACATACTGCCCCACCAGAAGATTTCAGGACTTCAGTGCATATCTAAAAACAGCTCTGGTGTATACACGAGGCAGGGTGGGTGGTTTGAAGGCTCAGCACTAAGTGCCTCGCAGCAAGAAGGTGCCGTCCTGGTTCTTTATGTGGAAAGCTGCCTCCCACAGTCAGAGACCAGTCAAAATAGAAACATTTATTTCCGTTTTGGACATGGATCCACCCACAGGGAGCCCACATTTTGCACCCAGCTGAGCTTTTTGGAAATACTTTACCAAGCGGGTGATTTTTGAAACAGCCGGGGCTGATTTCATGGTGTGAAACAGCAGAGGAAACAACGCTGAGATGTGATTGTCAACCTTTGCTAAGAACAGCAATTTCACTGCCAATTCTCTCTGTGGTTACTTATTTGTCTATTCTCAACACTTTGAGTTTCGCAAATAAGGGGGGGGGGGGCCTTCCTCCTGCAGTCCAAAGACATTTAGATTGAGGTCGGGTTAGTTGGTGATTCTAAACTGACCATAGTCTCTGTGCGTTGGTCCTGTCATACGCTGGCGACCTGTCCAGGGTGCACCCCGCCTCTCACCCAATGTCCGCTGGGATTGGCTCTAGTCCCTCTGCGATCCTCAGAGGATGAGCGGTACACAGTAGATGGATGGTTGCTCAGATTAAGGGGAATTAATGTCTAACCTGTAATGATCGGGACCCGGTCAGGTTGCCTCCCTACCTTCTAGCCCCAAAATGCCCAGCTCACCTAAACAAAGGAAAGCAGGTCAAGAAAATTCTGAAATGAGGTTATGCTGTGTGTTTTAGCAGTGTCGTCCTTTTTCAGTCGGTTTTAATACAAAGTGAAAATTACAGATAATGAAATAATATCATTAACTAAAGGATTTCCTCATGCAAATAGTAAAGGTTCGTTCAGCAGTGCAATTAAAACCTTCTGAAGCATGAAGCGAGTGTCATTGTTGCCAAGTTCTGAAAGAGTAATTGCCTGTTTAACTGTGAAGGCATGAAAAGAAACGCGCTGATTGATTCCATTACTGCTCCTCAGCACCAGCTTTTAATTCTGTCGTATTCACGCTTCTGTTTCTGCCCCCAGGTACGAGAAGGTCCCCGTCATCCTGGTGGGGAACAAGGTGGACCTGGAGAGCGAGAGGGAGGTCTCGTCCAGCGAGGGCCAGGCGCTGGCCGAGGAGTGGGGCTGCCCGTTCATGGAGACGTCGGCCAAGAGCAAAACCATGGTAGACGAACTGTTCGCTGAGATTGTTCGGCAGATGGACTACGCCGCCCAGCCGGACAAGGATGACCCCTGCTGCTCCTCTTGCAATATACAATAGCCCCGGGGGCCTCGAGGAAAAAAGGGCCAGGGAAAAAAAGTCTACTTAGAGGAAGCTGCTACGACAACGCAGCAGAGAGACACACACGCTCAGACATGCACATGCCAATTAAAACGGAAGTTGAATCCATGGTTGAACGCAATGGAGGTTAACTCTACGGAGTGTACAATCTGCAGTGACATGATTAATAATGACGACATGTGAGTAATGAATATGTTTTGAATGAGGAATGCTGCAAGAGAAATTGACAAACAACAAAAAGGAACATGCCCTCGCCTTATTTTACTCTCTTTAGTTGTTTGTTTTTACCCTTTCATCAGCAAAGAATCCCCTGTCAGGGTCTCTGCACTTAAACAATGTGATAAGAATGAGTTTTTTTTTCCCAGGTTTCGTCTGTTTCGCACAAAACACCAAGATGCATTTTCTTTTTGTGACCATGAGTAGCTACTGTAAACTGACCCTATAACAGATTTCTGGGATGTTTTTCAAATACGGAGGAGTGTTTTTAATTTGCAGTATGTAAAATATGAGTTTCTATTCATCATAGGGCTGAACCAAAGAGGTGAAATGAAAGCACCTCCACTGTCTTATATATATATATTTTTTCTTCCTCAGCCGTTAAAAAAAAAAGGAATGGAGAGAAAAAGGTAGATGAGTCAGTGTCTTTCTTGAAACATTAAATTCTTTCCTTTTTTTTTCTCACTTTTGAGATTTAATAGTAGGACTCTAGGACGTCTCTTCCAGCAGATTGCAACAAAGAGTTCATCTTGTCAGTGTTTGATTCTCTCTACGGACGATCTCTCCAAACTCCTTTCACAGCATTTAAAGTGAAGCTGCCAACACTTGCCATACGTAACATATTTCTTTTTGTTTCTCCTCCAGTGTCAGTATGAGCTGAGCTGCTGAAGAGTTTCATTCTTTACGTGCTCAGAGTATTCCAGTCCATAGTAAGAACTAGTGACGACAAAGGCCGTGATCCTGAGAATAATAAATGGTAGTGTAAATATTTTGTATTGAAAGTGCCAGCTCCTGTGAAGACACTGACTCAACACGTGGAATTGTCAACTGTATGCATGGCTAGTAAACAAAACAAAAAAAAAGGACTCTAATCGTTTGAGATTAACATAGGCTGTGGAAACGTGCAAACCAAACACATACACGTCTGGATCTGGACATTGTCTCAACTGTACATCTCCGTTGCCGCGGGAACCTGACTCTCCCCGTGTGGCCATTTTCATTGTTGATTTTATATTTTTTTATGTGACCATTTACTCTTTATTCCCTCTCTGAATGGTGACACTGTTACATTTGACACCTAAACAATAAAAGTGCGTTCAACACTCAACCAAGCCTGCCAGGCTTAAAGTGAAGGATTGGTTCATCTCTATGTTCTGTGACTCAAACTGATTATTTTCCGCTGCTCTTTCTCTACACTACACACTAATTATGTGGACATTTATTTTATATTTCACAGAGGCTTTACCAGATTTGTTTGTAGCTTTTTCAGTGAAAAGAAATTTACATTTGGACAAAAGACGTATCTGCCGAGGGAAAAGGAGAACAGCAACAACAATTACAAAGTCAGAATTAAAAAAAATAAAAAGGAAGTTCCTATGGTTGTCTGTTCTATTAGGTTTTTATTACAGTGAGAATCCAGAGGGGTTTCTATTCTAGCTTTTCAGATTTTGCACCCAGATGTTACAAACGTCTCAGGAAACAATTAATCATCTGTGCTAAAGATAACTCATCTGTTTTCAGCTAATAGACCACAGCTCCTGTGAGACTCTTAAAGTGACTAAAACTCATGGGAGAGGCCATGAAAATCCAGATTTACTGTCCACTAGAATATGAACAAACATCCTGGTTCTTTTCTCCTTTTTTAGAAAATACACTTAAAGACAAAAATCCTCTGAGGAAATAGATTGTGGACGTCACAGGAACAGCTTGGAAAGGGGGGGGATGGGAAAACTGACACAGCAATGCAAATTTTATCTTGACTTTCAATTGATATACTTTCTGTTAACAGTGCACTTCTATCTGAACAATGTTTTCACCCAAAAAATCAGGAACAGCTTCATCAACGGACTTTAAATGAACTGTACTGTGTCCAGTAAGATTGGACAGGATTGTCTGTTGCTTTGTGTATTCACTGTTTTAACCCATGTCCAGATTAATATATTAGAGCAGGGAATATGGTAACACTTGACTTCTGTTTAGAATCTCCAAATAAAGACATAATAATTTTTTATATAATTGCACATAGTTATAAAGAAACACTGTTGTTTCATTATATGTAATATATATAAATTATCAGCAGTTATAATTCCTCCTTTGAATCCATATTTTATATTAATACAACTGTGTTTTATTATTTTATCATTCAATAGCTGTTTATATATATGACTCCAGTTTAGGGTTGTTATTATACTGTGATTATTTACATTCCTGCACACTGTCTCATCTGCTTACAACTACATTCTAGTGTGTTATAAACCATCTATCAAATATATCTATGCTACTTATAAATGTCATAAGACATAATGGCATAAAACAAAATGTCGGCCTTCAGAGTTTGTTAATTTCCGTCCAGTACAGCCTTGTATCTTGTTTCTTAGCACCATGCTTTTAAACTTAAGTTTCAAAGAGCTGAATGTTGTGTAGATAAGTTTTGCCGATGCACCTGAATATACTAATGAATGAAAACTATCAAGACCACAGTTTTATGACCAGGATAAAAACAAATTCAGTATATAGATAGTGGATGTTGTAGATACAGATTGTTTGAGGAGAGACAGAATTCCTCGGTGCTGTTTGCTTGAATTTGGTAAATGGTTTTGAGCTATTTTTAAATGTTATAAACACATAAACAGAATAATTCAATCAAGTGCTGGTAAAGTGCAGGCGATGTCACAAACATTCAAAATAAAGAAGGGGCTTAAACACACATAAAATAACTCTAAATCAACTCAAGCTTATCATTTATTGATGCATTTTTTTAAGTGAAGTGCAAACTGCATTTGCAAAAGTGTATTTTTTATCAACCTCACCCTACGAGCTTTTTTTTTTTAAGACAGAATATTTGTACCAAACTTTTAACTCTCTCAGCCTCTAATTTAAAGTTAGATCACTGAATCTGATGAAACACAGAACACACTAACTCTGTGCTATCCAGAAATGGGAGAACATAAAGCATATTTAGTGAATGTATCATGGATTTGGAGTTAATCCCTCATGTCAGGGAGGGTGAGGAAACCAAAAATTAGATTCAAAGACAAAATAATTTTCGGAGATTATTTTAAAAAAAAGTTGGTGTCTCTATGTTTTGTTTCTTTTTCTCTGGTTTGCCTTTGGACTAGTTTTAGAGATAGAGTTTTGAATCGCTGATGCAGAGTGGAAATGGCCTGATTGGGGGTAAAAAAAAAAGAAAAGTCAGTTAATAGATCCGGAGATGTGTGTGCCAGCTTCTCCTCTGAGGCGCCTGTCAACATCAACCTCCAGCCACCTGATGAGAGCGGACTGGTGAAGAGCGTGTGTGTGTGTGTGTGTGTGTGTGTGTGTGTGTGTGTGTGTGTGTGTGTGTGTGTGTGTGTGTGTGTGTGTGTGTGTGCGTGTGTGCGTGCGTGTGTGTGTGTGTGTGTGTGTGGTGTGTTTATGCTCATGCTCTCCTGCTCGCTGAGGTGCTTTATCCACCCTGATGAGACAGAACCCGATGGTGAGGGGTCTCAGTGGGGTTCATTAGGAGCCAGCATCCCTGTGGCATCACTCAGTCTTGTGCAGCATAATGTGTTTGTGGTAAATGTGGCACCTTGTTGACCAGTGAGAGAGATTTAATGAGAATGGATTACCAGATGCTTTACAGGAATCAGCCTAATAGCTGTGCAGCCTTATCTCCTGGGCTGTTTCTCCTTTTTTTTTTTTTATGTGCTCTTCACTTCCCCTCTTTCCTGAAGTCCTTGCAAAGTCATATCAAGAACAACTTTCAAAGAATGCCATGCTAGGTAGCATCGTGAGATTCTGAATCCTCAGCAGGGAACAGGCTGTAAAATAGAAATAAAGTCAGCTTGAAAACAACCCCTGGGGGTTCCACAGTGCCAGTATATGAATAAAATAGGGGCTGACTCATCGTTACCTGTTCTCGACTCAGAGGCAGACGTTGCGGCCGTGACACAACACATCGTGTTTGTTCCAGCCGAGATCCTCTACTTCAATATGTCAAATGTCAAGAGGAAAGTGGGAGCTGCATGAATCACAACAACACCCTCACCCACAGTGCTACAGACTGCAGCCTGGGGGTGTCCATGAGGGAGCCCATGACAAAAAGGTGCATGTCAACCTTGTGCACTTTTACTCCAGGAGACGAAAGACCACGAGGCCGTCGTCCTGAGGACTGGAGGAACCTGGCGTCCCAGGGGGTTCGGGGATGAAGGGGATTCCAGTGCACAAACCAAACAAAGGAGCCTTTAAATTACTTTAATCCTCTCATTGATCAGTGGAGCATTAAAGTCTCAATGGTCCAGACGGAGGCTGAAATGTGGAGGACAAAGGCCTTTGTACCTTTGCAGCAGAGAGATAATGTGGAAATCAATAGAGTGGAATGTGAAGAGGCGAATGTTTTCACACATTATATCGTCATGTTTAAGGTATTGTCACTGTGATAATGTTCATGTCTGCCTATAGGAGTTGGCAACACAAGACGACGTGCTTGTGGCAGAACGCAGAGAGGGACGACAGTATTTATTTCCTGTGCTGTACCTTCGCTGGAAGTCACCAACACTGAAGAAAGCCGAACTGTTATCAGCCCACACGCTCAACCCCCCTCTGAGGCTTGAACAAACAGGACGGCCGTCAGAAAGCCTAATAACTGGGTGTCATGGCAACCTGATGGCAACATGAGTTGTCAATTTCACAGTCCAATTTGCAGCTGTAACAGAGTAACACAGTAACACACACACACACACACACACACACACACACACACACACACACACACACACACACACACACACACACACACACACACACACACACACACACACACACACTTTTTTTTTTAAGTAAGCTGGAAAAAATATAGTAGTTTTTTTTTACTGACCCTTTAGGTCTTGTAAATGTGTTGTAGCCACATTAAGGTTGTAAAACTGAAATCTCTGCTCAATGTTTTAGAGAAATCACAAGCTACAAAGGGAATGCACTGGGTATAAAGGGAACAGGAAACAGCCCATACAAATTAGAATGGTAGTAAAGCACATACCTCCGCCAAGGCCCAACAGTCCCCTTGAATTCAATCAAGCTGCACTGAAGTGTTCTCACTCATAGGTATCAGTCTCCTTAATAAGCCTGATGGTTTTCATCAAGATCCATGATTTATTCACTAGAAATTGGCAAAAATGTCACAATGTTAAAGATAAGTGATATAGAAATTTCCTGGATCTGTCTGTTTATTTGGATCT
The DNA here is from genome assembly GCF_009819705.1 of Hippoglossus hippoglossus. Lineage (NCBI taxonomy): Eukaryota > Metazoa > Chordata > Actinopteri > Pleuronectiformes > Pleuronectidae > Hippoglossus > Hippoglossus hippoglossus. Next base: position 14,004,748 of record NC_047171.1, on the reverse strand, counting down.
GCCCCAAAATTGAATGGGTTCTTTTCTTGCCCGTCCCCCACCACTCCATCAAGTTACAAGGAAATCAGTTCGCTAGCTTTTGTGTTGCAAAATCCTGCTAGAAATCTGACCATTATTGAACAAACATCAATCGAGACATATTCTTCTTCGCGGAGGTTACAATGTAGTTCATCTGTGCGCTAAATCCAATTTTAAAGGTTCAGTGTGTAGAATTTAGTGACATCTAGTGGTGAAGCTGCATGTTGCAGCTCAATACCCCTCACCTCACCCCCCCCCCCCCCCCCTTTCCAAACATGAAAGAGAACCTGTGGTAGCCTTCAGTTGTCATAACAACTCAAAAGGTGTTTAGTCTGTTCAGTTTGGGCTACTGTAAAAAACATGAAGGCCTCCGTAGAGAGGACCCACTCCTGATGTAAATATAAAGTATTTAAATATAAATAGGCCTTTCTAGGGTGAAGAAAACAATAATTCACACAATTTAGATGAAACACACTAGAGAAAACATCACTAGGATTATTTTATTTCACTTTCTGCCAATAGATCCCTTTCACCTAAATCTTACACACTGAACCTTTAAGGACTCCTCATGTTATTGTGTGTTCATCGATGACTCCCTCCTACATCCCTTGTGCTTATTGTAAAATGTTTAGTGGTCAAACTTCTTCTTTTGTAAGGTTGTACAGTTTAATTAAAAATCTCCACTCCCTCGTTTCCTATGTTCTGTTCTCCAACCTGAATTGGAGAAAAACCCTGTTTAATAAGAAACCCTCAGGAAGGCAGAAAAACTGTGAGGGAGTAATTCACAGTTTTGTGTAAAAACGTCTCTGATGGGTATTTGTTTGTTGCACTTACATCTTGGTAATTGTGGTGGAATTGTTCTCACAGACTCGAGGCCCCAAGCTTTACCATCTGTGTCTATTACGAAGTCATCTGACGCTATGAAGTGAAATACTAATTAGATGGATTTAGACAACAGCGAAAGGATTTTGTGTATTCCTGTACACGGGATCAGAGAAAATACTCACAAGCTGACAACAAGAAAAAAAACATGTGACTGAGCTATTAATACATCAAAATAAAAGATAAAGTAGTGTTTGAGAAACACAACCAAATATACAGTAGTGTACATGTTTGATAACAAGGAATCCCCACTGTGTGTTTCCCTGGAGGAAACCATATCTATCCCAGCTTATACAAACCTACACATCTTTCATTGGGGCAATGGATGAGAACAGTTTATCTTTTCCTGTTCTATTTTTCTTTCTGTCTTTCTTTAATGGAGCATGTGATGAGTCCCCCCCCCCCTGCTGGTTTCCTCCTCTAGTTGAGGAGGGGGTCTCGGCAGGAGCTCCACAGCGCTCATGTCAAAGCGGAGGAAATTTTCTTTCCTGAATCTTGGACGTTCTCTTTGTAGAGAAACAGCTTCCCTCCCTCTGTTTGATCAGATATAACATCCACCCTCCTCTACATGTCAGTTACTGCATGTTTCCATGGATGAGTTCACCTCTGCTGCCAAACACGGCCAAGTATCCGTCCTGGACACCTAAATCTAAAAGACCTTCACTCAAGACTGTATATGTCCGACCTTTCATTTCACATAGAACTTTCTGATGATTGAATGAATGAGATAAATGTAAAAAATCTAAAAGATGTAGTGTAAATGAATGGTGTCCATGGTGACTCTTCACACTGACCTTATTACATAACTGGATGAGGGGTCACTGAGAACGTGGCACAAAATCTTAAATACATACATAACTGATCTAAAACAGAATTGTCTCTTGCTTGTTTCCTTTTTCTCTCTTTGCCTCAGTCCCAAGTCAGCGCCCCCTGCAGGCCTCCGAAGCTGCCAGGACACAGAGTGTGAGTTCTGCTCCTCCAGTCCCACATCACGAAGGTGGAGGAGACTTCTCTTCCTGTCGGTGAGAAAGAAGGTGGGCAGGCAGAAGACATGAAATAGAGACAAGGGGAAAAAGAAAAGCTCCAGCTTTCCACCACACAGCTCGTCTTTCATCCCTGTCCCTTCATGCAGCTACTTACATGGAGGAGTGGGCGATGTGGAGGCGCCAGTCACAGCCAGAGCCCCAGGCCACCAGCCATGAAAAAGCACAACCAGGGAATAGCAACTGAGCCACAGGAGGAGATGAGCTGTACATCTGTATGGTTACATAATTCAGACTAAATCAGTTCAAATATCAATTGATCAATCCAGGATTGGTGCCTGCAGGGGGGTGGCCAGCTCTGACACATCCCCCCAGAAAATTAGTTTGCCTCCCTGGAATATAGATTAGTACATTCACTTAAGAACTGTATGATTTGAAATACTTGTACATTACTTGAGTGTTTTCATTCTATTCTACTCCAATACATATCAGTGGAAACACTGTTCTTTTTACAGCACCACGTTTACTTGACACCTTTTAACATGATAGTATTTTTTTTTTTTATACAATTTTACGTAAATACATTTGTTACTCTAATAAAACACAACATATTGTTGAAGTTTAAACCAGTGGTTTCCAATTCTTCAGATAAAATCAGTGTCTAATTGGAGTCTGTATGAGATGTTAGCAGCAGTTTATTCTCTAAACTCCCCAGATGGTTAAATTAAACAATTGTTTGGGACAAATAATAAAAGTTATTATCCAGCAATTCACCTACACACAAACATTTAAGATTGACTGATTGATTCATTGGATCTTCGTGCGAATCCCATTTTATCTGCATAGGTTTTCTCTTCCTCCCACAGGCCAAACTCATGCAGATTGGACTTTAAATATGGTTTCATAAGAGGACTGTTGGGCCTTGGTGGGGGTGCCTCCCCTGAGGGACATTCTAGTTCTACAATGTGGTATTGTAACTTTTATTTAAGCAGGATTTTAATAATAATACTAGTAGTAATAATATTAATACTAATACTACTAATAATAGTAGTAGTAATGATAATAATAATAAAAATAATGATCATTTTTATTAGTAGTATTATGAACATTATTCTTGTTGTAATTATTACTATTATGAGCATTACTATTATTATTACGATCATAATTATTTTTATTGTTAAGATTATGAAGGTGATTATTATTGTTGTTATTATTATTAATATTATTATTATTATTATTATTATTATTGGGACTAGAGTTGTTCCTGCAGCCGCCGCTGGATGGTGCTGTTGCTCCACGTGTCTCCCCGGTGCAGCTGAGCAGAAGGTGGAGGTGCTGCACCTCCTTCATTGTCTGAGCGGAGGCACCGGGAGTGGATCCGCCGCTCGCCTCACTCTAATCCCGTCTCTCTGCACGGCTCACACGCTCAGTCGTCCGCCATGGCGACCGCAGAAAGCCTCCTCCTCCTCCTCCTCCTCCTCCTCTCCTGCACCATCTGAAAAACTCCTCCGGGATCCTTCATTCCTCCTCCTCTCTTCTCTGGACGTGGATGTGACTTCTTCCCGCAGCTCGGACGCACAAACGCGTGGATATTAAAAGAAAAAAAGCCGCATTTGAGGAGAAGAGTGTTGAAGAATCGCGCAGCCAAGTCCTCCTCTCTCTCGCCCCTGCTCGTGTGCTCCTGACGGGGAAGTGATTCAACTTGTTTGAGGAGATTAGGGATAAGTCCCGGGAGTATCTTTGCCCTGTTGTTTCTTGTGATCCTGTGGATTTCGAAGGAGGGGGACACAACTATCACCCTGTGTGTGTGTGAGTGTGTGGAGACATCTACATTGTGCAGTAAGTAAGTGTCCTGTGTGTCCTTGCATTGCACATGACTGATCTCACACAGGCGGTGGATGTGCGCGCTGCGGTGGTTGGTTGAAAAAAGCTTTAATGTCGTCAGGAAACGTGCATTTAAAAATAAAATATTTACATATATGTGACAGTGTGGTTTCCAGAGGCTGCTCAGGTGAGTGCATGCATCAGTGCGTTAATGTCACGTCTCCTGTTCCGGCTGGTAATGTCCTGCAGGATTACAGCAGCCTGCTCTATTAACCTACATTACACGAGTGGCGAGAGCACCTCGGTGCCCAGCCACTGTGTGAGGCGAGGATTCACCCATTTTCACCCCAGGCATGTTCCCCAGAGGCTGAACCCTGGTGGCTGTCATTCCTCTTCCCTCCCATGCACACATGTCACGCTGCCAACAATCCACTGGGAACCTGTATTGATTCATGCAACGCCAGCCACACCCAGGTGTCAGTGTCTGTGGGCTGCAGAGGGAAATCAGATTTAGTTTTTGGAGGTTTGCCTGCAGGTAGAGAGACAGCTGCCTGGATCAGCCCCCCCCCCCCCCAGCCCAGCCTCTGGCCCTTCAGCTGTCACTAAAGGATTCCAGCTGCTGCAGCACTGGGCCTTCATTGAGGGGGCCCTGTGTGCCCCGTGCACACAGAGGAGCCACTGTTGCGAGCCTGCGAGCCAGCAGTCCCAGCCCCTTGTTGCACTCTTGTGGGGAATTTCAAGCAAACAAGTTCAAAAGCAGGGCAGGTTTACCAGGAGGAACACTCAGGGGTCTGTAACTGTCCCTCCTGGTATTGCAGCCATGCTGGGGGGGGGGGGGGGGGGGGGGGGTATGTTGTATGTCACACCCAGGGAACAAGGTGCCAGCTGTACGACTGGTGCCTTATTTGTGTGTTTGTTTGCACCAGAGCTACCTATTCAGAGGTGCACGCAGACCCAGGCTCTTGACTAGTTGATTCACGATCCCTGTGGGCTGAAATAATCACTGTCTACTCTTTCACCGGCCTCTGTTTCACTGCTGCTTTGTTTGAAGGGTGTCCAGTTACGTGGCATGCAGGTCATATAAGGCATGGGTTTACAGCCTGCACAAGAGACACTTGCCAATAATCAAGGGCCACGGAGTGATGACTGTGTCGGGATCAAATGTCGCAAACGACTGGGCCCTGAATTGAAAAATCAGCCTCTTTTCCACTCACGCCCCCGGTGACAGCATCGAGGTCTGGTTTCCATCAACCCAAGGGAGTGTGAGTGTGCACTTCAGCTGGAAAACTCCAACATCTCGCACCCACCGCGCCGTGATGACAGTGCTCAGGCAGGTGCAAATAGTGAAATATGCTCTCTGAGCTCAGCGGCTTTACGGTCGGGGTCGAACAACTTCTAAAGTTACAAAGGAGATCACAAAAACTGAAAGTAAAACGTTCAACCATTCGTGTAATTAAAACTCGTATTACACATTTCATGATTAGTTAAATGACAGATTGTCCGTTCATTTGTGAGTTGATTTGAAGGAGAATCATTTTGATAATCAAGGGAAAATGCCAAACATATGCATTTTTTTTTGTTTGCAAGACTAATTGACGAATGAATGAAAATGATCATTCATTGCAACCCCACTCCAGCTGCAGTGTTTTACTGGAACCTTTCAGGGAGCCTCTCCTACGAGCATCAGACAAACCATCATCACACTAACTGTCCTCGGCCTATTTTCCCCGTGCACTTAGACGGATTGCATTATCCACTCCTTCTCCAAATGCCTTATTCAGCTCTCAGCTTAAACTTGGCAGCAGTCACTCACCTCTGCGGTGGCTGAACAACTGCCCACTGGCTCCACTACCCCGATGAACCACTTGGTGAGGTCTCAGGATGACATCAGCCCTGCTGGAATGTGCAATGAAAAGAGAATTAAGCAGGACAGCACGGCCTGGAGGGATCTGGCTGTGGATACATGGGGGGGAGTGGAGAGTGTCCTGCTCACGTGTCAACCCACAACGAATGAGTCCTTGACTCTGTCCCAACAGTCCTCCACCTGAGACAAACACAGGCGCTGTGTGACTGTGCAGATCGGTCCACCTTGGCCTCTAATGGAATATTAGATGGGACTGTCCATAGCTGGAAGTGAAAGGGCAGTGATTCCCTATATCTTTTATCAGATGTATACCTACAGTTGTGTCAGATAAACCTATATTTATTTATTTATTTATTTATAACATCAATCCATTACTTTGAGCTGATTTACATTATCTATTACTCAAAGCAAACAATTTCAGTAGTTTTCGTATTAGTTTTAGCTGTAGATAGCAACATTTACCATTTAGCTATATTTTAATTTTAGTGAATTATTTACACGATGGGCTTCTTTAAGAGAGCTTTTTAAACCATGTATCCATTATCTTTGGGATTTTGGATCTTCTGTCAAACTGTTTATTCCATGTATCCCTTAGTTTAAAGCTACTGTTTGTCCTTTGGTTAACTCTGATCAATATCCGTCAGCTTTCTATTTCAACCATTATCCATTGTGTCTAGCCAACTGTATAGACCTGTCAGTCTGAATGTAAATCAATATGTGGATACAAGTAAAATAAATGTAGGTGGGCTCAAGTCACAGAGGAATCTAAATACAGTAGTTCGTATTCTCTGTTAATGCATTTTACACGTTGTCTTTAATTAGTCCAATTTACCGCTCAGTCAGTTCACATTAGAAATTTGACATTTCCCCTTGAGACCTGTTAAAACTAAATATGTCTGTGACACTGTGCGTCTTTGGCCCCAATGCCTTGCTTTTACGACTTCCCAAATCAATTGTGATCGTATTGACTCTTTGATTTTACACTCTGGCCCCGTGACTCGTTTGTCAAATCAAATTATGCCTCCCCGATTTCTGCTTTGAAACCAAGAACACGCTTGGATCTTTCTTTCTTTTTTTTTTTTTTTACAGTAATTGGTTCTCCCACAGGCAGGAATTATCAGCCATTAGTGGGGAACGTGCAAATACTGCGTTTGCAATTACTCTGTTGGTGTGACACACAGGGTGGTGCAGCCTTGTCCTCTGGGCCCCGATGGATTCATTGTATTTCACCTTCTGCACCATTGATGCTCTGTTAGAGGAGGTTTCTTACCACTGGGTTCATTTTTACTGCATTTTTGTGTCTTCTTGTGCAGGTGATTGAGTGTGTGAACACATTTCTGTATCTCTGACTTTATGTTGTCTCAGCTTCTCTGCAGGCCGGGCAGTGAGCAGTGCAGTGTACCATGGTAGAGCCTGACCCAGAACAAATGGCGTCTGGAGCAGGGCAGCGTCTCGGAGCCCCAGAGACCCTTGGCATCAGCACGTTGGACCCCGGGCACAGACCCCCGGCCATGCCCGCCGGACGACACGTTACCATCAGGGTCCGTATGCTGGACGACACAGAGGAGCTCTTTGACATCTCGGTGAGTTGTTATTGCTTTCTCGGCCAAGCCTGTTATCTCAGTGGGAATACTAATGCCAGAAGGTGACTTTTCATTATTGCACAATGGCCAAGAAGCTTTTCCCATTTTCGTCATAGCAGCAGCAGCAGCAGCAGTCTGGTAACAGGTTGGCATGGCAACTGCATGATGGTGAATACATGGATGAGAATAGAATCTTTCTCATAATATCGAGGTTCTTCCAGTTTATTGTGGTTGTATATTCTGATAATTGCATTTAAATATCCCAAACAATCTTAAACTTGTGCCTCTGCTATTGCAACTCAAGTTTTCTTCCCCTGTGACCTCCTGAAAACCTTGGAAAGATTTTCCTTGGAAACCTTGGACAAGACCCACAACAATTCTTAAAATATCTTTTGAAGAAGTCGGTTTTCTTTTTGAATTCCATTCATACTGTCAGAATACCGAGGATTAACTTTCTCATCACAGACACCCAAATATAGACACTGGTCTAATCCACTTGCACAGATTATGTGACGATGGATTATGTAAATGGAGCTAAAAATAGATACTGATTGTTAATTACCTATTATTTTATTAGCGTGAAACCTAAAATCTGAAATTAGAGATGTCTCAAAGCCCTAGAAACTGAATATTGTTTCTGGACTCTGTGGAAATTGTAAAAAGGCAGGAAAAATACATGAAATAACAGAAGATGATAAGATACAACTGCACACTTGGGCAGAAACACAGGGTGGAGCATGTGAAAAGACAGTTATTTGTTTTAAAATAAAAGAACGAGCCATATTCTCTGACCACAAACTGTCCAGCCCACACGTGAGCGAGATGAGGTAGAGGGCCGTGGAGGTGGATTGGTGAAACGGATTCAGCAGCAGTCACAGGGGACTCATTTAATGTGTATGAATGGGGTTTGGCAGTAAAGCTCCGCAGCTTTACTGCCAGTTAGAGAGTGTGAAGTGTAGGGTAGTAGATGTGCCCTTCTGGCTGTTTCCCAAGGCAGTATGGGTAAATGTTGTTCAAAGCTGGCGGCGGAGCTCCCCGTGCATGACTGCTAATCTTTCTAGTGGTATCATGTGTTGTACTAAATACTTAAGGCTCGCTAGATTCTCACATTGAGATCCCATTTGATTGGCCTCATTTAGACGACACTGTTTTGTGTATGCTCCGGGTTAGGTGAGGCATTAAAGCCTAATTTGTTTTTGTTTAACAAGACAAAATTCTTGGGAATGTGCACTCAAGTGTTTGAATGACAGTAAGCTACGTGCTGCCTCTCGTCAATTCTCGTCTTTAAAAACAGATTATCATCCAGCCAGTGATGCCTACATCTGATACCAGGTAGAGCAGATGGAGAAGGGAATCAAGCCTGTAGTCAAATACAGTGCTCAAGCTGAGTTTCGTTAGCATACAGTAGCTTTTTATAAAGTTGTGTAACGCTTTCACACCTACCTGGTTTGACTTTTCAGTTTGGTTCAAACCCAAATAACAGGTGTGAAAGGTGCCTCGGACCACTGTCGGGACGAATGGACCAAAATTAAGTAAAAGAGGTGGTCTCAGTCCAGATCCAACTGAACCATGCTTCGGTTCATTTGCAGAGTGAAAACACGCTTTTGAATAATTCCGACCGATTTGCAAAACAATTGCAGCATTAAACGGAGTTGCCCAGGCTCTCAGGTTTTGCTTGCAGCTTCGCCTCTGATGATATGATATTGGAATGATGAGGCCAATTCAAACGAGTGTTGAGTACTGCGCCTGAAGTGGGTGATGCTGGTTGTAATACCAAAATGATATTACAGTGGCAACAAAATAAATCAAATGAAGTGGATCATTCATGACTGCTACTCGACGAATTGACAACACGCCTACGTCAGCTGATGCTCGTCTACAAACCAGTTAGTCATACAAAAGTCTTTAGCTTGCTCCCTAAACTGCAATGGGAAACCAAAACTAACCGGATCAAATATTAACAATGTAACAAAGACACTAACATTGGATTGGACCTTGCTCTGGACTTTCAGGTGTGAAATCCCCCTCGGAATCAGTCAACCAAACAGCAGCTCTGACACTGGGATAAACACAGTGAAACTTTTTACGAACAAATGCCGCAGCAGAAATGTGACACATATGTGACCCTGGCTCTCATGCCTCGCTGAGCTTTGGGTGGACCTCAAACATGCCATAATGGTTTGGTGCTGTAGAGATTATACTAGATACAATTTCTGGCACTTCATCAGGCAAGATGCTGCTCAGGAGAGGGTAACAAAAACCCTGCGGTAACACAGAGCTTTATTCATGCTCAATTTAACACACATTTTATCCGCTATCTATCCCAAAGTCAGCATTTGAGATATAAATCTCAGTGGGCTTGATATTGTTTCGGCCCAGAGGTATCCAAGGACACATTTTCCTCACTCATGAGCTCACATTCCAAGGTGGAAAAATCAGTTATCGTAAAAAAAAATCAGCGCAGAACATGAAACATGGTCAAGTTTTTTTTTAGCTCAGTGCTACGGTTGAATCCTTTCTCGCATTGAATTAAAGTACAAAGTAAAAGTCAAGGCAAAATGGGTTTATAATATTCCAAACGTATGGTGTTGATAAAGACGTGACCCTTTTGAAGGCATAGACACCTCTCAAGAGTTTGACTTGGCAAGGGCGTATGGATCCTAGGAGTTTATTTTTATTAACCCAGTATTATCCCACAAATCTCATCTTGTCTTGGGGCACCTGAGAGAGAAGACACAAAAAAGCATACATCAACATAGCTCAGATCCTGCATCTGATCTCTTAATCTCTCCCCCTGCAGCGGTGGGGTGAGATAACTGCACGGTCTACAACACACAACTGTCAAGCAATTATCCAGTCTTTGCTTTTAGCAGCCAGAACATACGGCGTTGTTCAAGAAGTAGTTAATCTCCCATGTTTTTATAGTCAAAGTGAGGAGGCAGGACTTTTCTTCTCGGTTTTCTCTTTAAGAAAAAACATAAAACGTCCCGCCCTCACCCTGTCACCGATACTGGAGGCTTCAGCTCGGTTCCTCTGGTTCAGAGGGGTAAGTTTCCACCTCAGCGGGCAGAGTATCAGATGGTTGAGAAACAAAAAGGGGCCATCGAGCCATCTCGTGGGTCACATACCATGCTGTGGCCTACTTAGCACTGTGGCTGTGAACACACTTGTGTTGATGCTGACGATGTCTGGCTCCACAAACCTGGAGGACGCTGGACTGGCAATGATTTCAGAAAGCTCAGAAGAAAGCCTCTCTGATTGCACCTATTTATTATTGATTTTTTAAGGAATTATTTTCAAGTCGACATCGGACGCTTGCTTCTGCCTACATTACTCGTGCAGAGTTCAGTAGAGCAGGAAATCCCGAACTGCAGCCGCCCGTCTGTCTCGCAGTCCTCAGGCTAACACACACCAGCAATGTCTGCGCCGATGTTTTGATGCTTATGTTTGCTGATGGCTGGTGGACGCTCTGCAGAAGTTGCCTGTGAAGAGAGTGACTGTAGCATGGATTTCGGGGTTAGAAGAAGGGGGATGGGGTGATGATGACAGAGCAGAGGGAGGGAGAGAGGGAGGGGAGTCATGCTCATTCCTGTGAATCAAGCCAAACCTTATTGGTAAAAGACCAACAAATACAACCTAATATGGAATGTCCGGTATTCTCATTCAGTCCTGACACGAGCAGCAAAGACTCCAACATTAGGAATTCAGACACACACTGTGTTTCTCACTTAACATTTCTGCTCCGATTCGACCTCTCTCTCCATAACGAGCCACTGAGGACTGCCGTCTGTCCTCCCCAGCCATCGCTTTATCCATTACAGTCACGGTTCAGCCCCAGTAAAAGGCTACTGTGAAAAGAAATTCATTAATAGCAAACCCATATGCTTTCCATATGAGAATGGTCTGTCTCGTTAGACCACTCTGAATTAGTTTGACTTTCGTACTCACCAATACAGTCACCAGTAAATGAATATACAGGCACAAATACAACTAATCTGATTGAAACTGAAATATAGTGGATTGTCATGAAATGATGCCCATTCATGGTCCTTGGAGGATGAACCCTAATGATTTGGATGATTCCCTTTTTCCCATGAAGTTTTCCCATTAGAAAATTTCCAAACAGCTGCTGGATGCATGGCTCTAAAAAAAAATCACTAACGATGAATCCAAGTAACTTAATAAAAATGTCACTTATACAGTGAAATATCTCGGATTATTTCTTGTGTGGATACTGAGGACAGTGAATTGCAGTGACATAAACCTCAGCTGTGCATAGTGTTTAGTTCTAAGGTGATTACAATGGTAAATATCAGCATTTAAGCATTGCCATTGTGAACATTTAGCTCAAAGCACCACTGTAATTAAGTGAAACATGGCTAACTGGACTCTTGTTTGGGCCCTTACACCCAGTGCAAAGTGGCGCCAAGCACAAAACAGGCATCTTTGCTAGTGTCAGACCGATGCTCTAAAAAATTGTCTGTATATCAATCATGTTTAAGTAGCAAATGCACCCCAGTGTAGAGCTCTTAAAGTGAGGGAGTATTGTTGATTCCTGGTATCTTGAGGCAGCAGAAAACGATTGACAAAAACCTGGACTGAAGTCGAAGACATGACTATTTTAACTGTTATTTTAATGGAGCTTTATCTTCATTGTAACGTGTGCCAAGGCAGGTACACAGCACTCATACATTTTGCTTCTACACACACACACACACACACACACACACACACACACACACACACACACACACACACACACAGGGCCGTGCAGCAGTAATGATGAATGAAATTGGATAATTATTTGAACAGCCATGGCAATACACAAAGGTATTTAAACCAAACAGACCTGTTTCCTCTGCAGAGAACCGTTCGGTCTTACTATCTGGCAAATCCACAATAATTCACCAAGGTGCAAACGCACTTGGATTTTAAATGGAATGGGAGATGGCACTCTGATTGGTTCATTGCATGCCATGCTTCAAACACACCGATGATTAATTAAGGCCTTGTCTACACTACTGCAGATATTATTGGAGTTAATATTTCCCCCCTGGTTTTCAAAACAATCTCTGTCTTGTCTTTACAAAATATCTCCGTCAAGACAATAATTCCAAAACGATGACCGACGCTCAAACAAGCAGAAACCAGAGTTTTTGAAAATCTGCACTTTGGAAGGTGTTTGTGAAATTCTCTGTTTCAGTTACGTCAAACGCAGAGGTAGGTTTATTTTGGAAAATATCCACATTAGCGTGGACAGGGCTGTTGTACGATGCCCTGAATGCACTTCGCTCCATGTGCTTTAGATTGTAAAAATGGTCTTGTTTCAATTTCCCTGCAAAGCCACGAGACTGTATGTTAATAACACCAGAACAAAGAGGGAAATGTTCTTGCATTGTTTTCTGAACACGGCACGCAGCCGGTGGGGAGCATCGGTGCTGCATGTGGGGCTGATACACTGAGCATCAGCTTTTGATTAGCGAGTTCAGATCACAAACATGTTTTTGGACACCCCGTTTGTACTTAGTCAGTGTTGCCCTGTAATAATCCATCATTTTAACATAAAATACTCTGCAGATACGAGAAAACATGGAAGCCCATAATCCTCGATTACTTAATACACATGCCCATGCAATACTCAGGTTTGAGGTGGACCCTCTGAGTCACAGTATTAGCTGCAGACTTCATGTGTCAGGGTGTAATTTATCTCTTACTGAGAAGCTGGCCGTGCTGCCCATGATCTCAGTGCATCATTCTCATGGTGGGAGCCCACAGTTTATCACTCCCATATCAACATTGGTCACAGAAGAGAAGATACAGGCGTGCACAGAGTGAGATATGACATGCAGCAGCTACTTACTTGGCTTCCAATGCTTGTAACCAGTTAAATTTAACCAAATTGTGACCACACAAAATAAGATCTGATGCACAAGGAAGATTCCCCATCCCCATAACTAACTGTAAAGCAGGTTTACAGCCAGCGTTTACAGCAGGGACCACCCAGACTAAAGGGGGCAAGGTCACAAGAGGAAGGACCTTCCTGCTTTAGAGCAGGACTCTCACACCAGTCCAGAGGGCTTAACATCAACCCTCCACTCGCTGCTCTTTTCCCCGTATTCTGCTGTCAGCCATTCATTGTGATGGCAAACAATTAGAGCGGCTCCAGAGTGCCTCGCTTTCCGCTGAATGGCAATGAGGTCCTGACTTAATGAGTAGAAACATGATGAAGGGCTTCTTTCAGCTCTGTCTTCAACGGAGGCTGTGTGGTTCTTCGGCGACCGAGTGACCAGCAGTTCAGAGGGGAACTGGGATTTTTGGCTTTGTTGCCTCCTGTGGATCAATGATCAGATACACATGGAGAGTCTGGGTAGTAAAAGTGCACGGATGGATAACACCAATCTGAATAACAGGGAGTTAACGATTCTCCAAATCCATGTTTTGGTTCAGACCTCAATTTTATTCACGGTTCAGTTCATACCTCGGCTATGTTGCTGCTGACTTGAATGTGCCCGGAGGTTCCACAATCTCATGGTTATTATCCATCTGAGCTTATTAGCCTAATTTATACCACACCCCTGACCACCAAAATATTCAAGTGACATATGCAGTTTGAAGACAACTGGATGCAAAGTGTAATATTCATAAAATACACTTCTTGCGCTAATTTTAAATAGAATACAGATTTTGTGTTATAGTGTTAGTTTGAAATTAAAAATCTTGTTTTTTTTACATTAGTTAAAACATTCATGATATAAGATTGTGGATGTGGATTATCATAGTTTTCCTCACTGCAGAAACATTAGTAAAAGGTTCCCTGACACTGATTTAAACAGGGTTAGACACAGAGGAGCGCCACAGCCAGAACCAGTCTGTCTGCTACAGACTCGAGCTGAAATAATGAGTCCGTGAATTGAAAAATTATTCAGCAACTCGTTTAAGTCACATTTCAAGTATATGTGCCAAACATTCTGTCGTGCCAGAATCTCAGCTATAATTGATGTGCTTCTCTCATTTTATAATAATCTGAATATCTTTCTTCTTTGGACTCCAGGCTGACCATAAAAAACAAGTTGATGACCCAACGTCAAGTTTTTAATTAGCTTTCTGACATTTTATTGACCGAATGATTAAGCAGATTTAATGCTAATGAAAATAACGATTATTTCTGGCCTTACTAAACCATATTCCTTGATTTATTTCACATCAGATTTCTTTGTTATTGTAGCTTTTATTAGAAAGTATTAATAGGACAAAGAATAGATACATGAGCACAAACAATAAAACCATGGAGTTCTAGCTCACTTGTACAAATGTGAAGAGACTCTCGTGGATTTCCACTAGCGGCTAAATTGCCGCTGCACCGTGAGACAGGTTAAAATAATTGAAATTCAACACACATTACAGTCCACCAAACATTCCCACTATAATGTTTCATGTTGTGTGTTTGAAAAATATGACACGTGGACTGTAAGGGAAGGCAGAGCACAGAGAGAGGTCTCCAAGCTCTGTGCTAAATCCTGTTAGAGTCGGCACTGTGGTGGGGACACGGTCTGCTTCCCCAGCCTCACAGCGTTTTTAGGTTGGAGAACTGAGGTGGTGCTTGAATAAATTGGGCACAGAGGATAATTTGGCACCAGCACTGCTTGATGAGCTGTCATTGGCCAAAAAATGAATACAAATGGGATTTGATTGGCTGTTTAGAGCATTCGGGAGAACGGGGCAGGAGCTGCGCGGCCCAGAGCAACGAATCCGACTCTCACCCATTTTGCACCATGTCAGAGAGTTTTCTAAATCCATTACTGTCACTATATCCTTTCACTAATATGAGTCATGCATGGGTGACAGTGAGATCTATTTAGATGAACAGTGCTGTGGCTCCTCTAACGCAGATGGTTGTTTTCAGCCCAAGTGCGCTTCTGTTGTGGAGAATGGATTTTAAAGGAGCTATGTAGGAGAACCATGCAAGATGGTGACCATGGCAATATCCCCTCTGCTGAAGATTTAGCTGGTCTTGAAAGACAGTGGTGAATGAAAGGATTGTTAGAGACAATGTAAAAACTAGAATTACATTAGAATGCATATACATCTGCTACATTTGAATTTAGATGATTTTTTTTCCATTAAGACTCATGAATTATTCTGAGAAATCAACGAAAATGAAACCCATCCCGGAACTGCACCAAAATCGAATGGCTTCTCCGTTGACCCATACCAAGTCCTTCCACCAAGTTTCGTTGTGTTAATTAAGTAAGGTTAATTAGTTTTGTAGATTTTGCGTAATCCTGCTAAAAATACAGACTAATAAACAGATGAAAGCATGACTTCCATAGCGGAGGTAATAAATAGTGGCTGTGTGTTTTTGTTTCCCATGTTCCCCTGACTGGGGAGACAGTCAGAGACGGGAATTGCCAACATCTAGTCGTCTAATGTTTGTCACTGGCGTCTGTTCTTCTCACATGTCACATTTGTTCACCTTTGGGAGCCTCGGAATCAGAGAAAGATTTCTTATTTCTCTTAATAAACCCTGATGTCCCGATTGTATTGATTCAGCCCACTTAAATCTGTGCTTATTCTCCATGCAGCTACTTAACGTGGCCTCCTGCCATTGAAAGGAATTACCTGTCATTTCTCATCCCTCTCTCCGCTGCTGGAAGCTCTACATCGCGGCAACTGCCATGACCTTTGAGCTGCAGCATACAGTCTACTACCTCTGAGGTGGTGGTTTGGATCCTTGCACGATGCCGTTGCCATTAACATACATTGACTGCTGTGAATTTCAACCCTATACAAATTAATCTTTGAAAGGCCACACGCTGGCCTGTGTGTGAGTTGCCATGGCTACACATGGAGGAGGACGAGGAGCGTCGGAGCTCGGTTGCTGTGCTGCAGAGTTCTGTCTTCCACTGATATCTGCCACGGAGGAGTAGGGGAGGCGCAGGGGGGGGGGGGGGGGTGGTCTCCATGCAGAGCATTAATGTGAGTGTAGTGCGCCAGCGTAGGGATTCGCTGCTGCACACCAATTATGACTAACGTATTCAGGAGACGCAGCCCAGCTCGCTGTGTGCTGCGGGTACGTCTGCCTTTTTGCATACAAATACCACGACTAAAAATATGACAGATATTCATTTTTTAAAAAGAAATATTAGCTCTTGTAGGTGTCACCGCTGGTTGACCCAGTTTCCCTTGAAAGATGGCATTGTGTTGGAGGTGGCAGGGATTGGGGATTTTTTTTGAGGGGGTTGGGTCATATGCTTAGTGTCATCATTAAAGCATAAATGGAAGATTTGTGTGCGACTGTAGAGGCAGTGCTGTGGTTTCGAGGGCTCACAAGAGCAGCACAAAGATGAAACCCCCCCCCACCCCCCTTTTTTTCAGATTTTCCACTGGTGAATAAAACACGTTGGAGCTTGAAAATGTTCAAAGTGTTGGGTAATGTGACCAACGCTATTCATGTGTCTTACATCATTCTTGCACTGACTGACTGACGGCATTCTCATGCTTTTCCTCACATGAACTCTGAACCCCTCGGTTGGCTCTTCTCTCGTGGCACGAAATTGAAATCCCGCAGCAGGATGTGGGGGTGGAGGGGTTGAGTTGGTTGGTTGATTTCCCACATACAGCCATCTTCCTCCCTCCGCATCCTGAAATGTAATCGGGTCTTGGGAGCCACAGGAGAGGAGCAACAGGAGGAATTTATCTCGAGGCTGATGGTTAAGAATACAAACACGTTAGAGGAGTCTGGAACCCCACACAGCTTGATCTGAGACGTAAAGACAAAGATATGTTTCATTGAATTGTCCTCATCAGAAAGAGTTACATCAGAATCAGTACAGCAGTGGGATCGCAAGAATCTGTTGTCAGGGCAACCAGTAACCTTCCAGCCGTGATAGACATACTACACAACATGCACCACTGTCCAACCAACCTGTGTCTTAATAAAGTGTCACAATGTAGAGTGTGAGGATTTAAGTTTAACCTAAATAGATAACAAAAAGCAACGCATACATCTTTAAAGTGTTTCCAGTTCTGTTAAAGTCCATTAATCTCTATGAACAGATTCTGCATGTCAATATCCAGAGTTTGGAGACGTGGAGGGACGAGGTTTTGAGCAAGCTTTGGTTGCCTTGGAGAGCAAAGGAGGCATAACATCGACCAGAATGCATCAACTATCTGCTTTTTAATTTATCTGTATTCATATGCAGATAGGTTTTAATAGAAATGAGCTAAAATGTCATCTGGACCTAAAACACCTATAAAAAGTATAATTTCTTGTGTTTTTTTTAAGAAACCTTCGATGTGTGGGGTAAAAATCGGACTGTAAACAGTGTACTGTGACCTGACGACGTATTTTGAAATATTCGCTGTCTACACCTGAAGCCCAGACGCTAATTCGTCCTCAGACTATTGTCGATGGGCTCCGAGACTGATGTCCAGTTGACAAAACCCGATGAAAGCAGAGTCCCACACTGTGAAGATATTCCTAACCGCATGCTAGATTAGATATCCATCAGGAATCTGGTGGGAATGTGTGTGGTCATGTCTTCTACATGAGCAAGTGACATCGGTATGAATTTTTAACTTTAATCATATGTCAGCTCTTCGTTTTCTGTAAAGCACTAAAGCTGTGAACACATAGTGGTGCAGGTCATAGTGAGACAATCCTGCACAGACAAAAACGATCGAAGCTTATGTCTGACAGCATTCTGCTGCACTGCTTTCTATACTGTGCACAGGTGCTTTGGAAGAAGACGTGCCTTTATAATAAGTCTTGTTCCTATGGTAACCAAGACGGATGTGTCTTTGTGGAACATGCTCACGTTTGTTTGGCTCAGACGGCAGCGAAGTCGACTGTGTCTGTTTGTGCGACTCTTTGCCTTCATCACTTCACAAAGGAGAGACGAGGCCAATGGATGCAAACGTCACCTGTGATCCCTTTGTGACGGAGGCATGAAGGTGGATCATCTGACATTTCATGCCCGTGCACATACATTATTCCACCGAGCTTAGCCCTTTGATGACGGCGTTCAGATCCTTTCATTAAGCTCTTGAACTGTGGCTCTGAATCTGACTGAGCGGCAGCAGGGTAGGTAGACGTCACGGCACACGATGGGTGTGGCGGCAGCGCTGCTCTTGGCTCTGTGATGTCCTTCCTGGTCTGGAATAAAGAGTTAAATCCTCATGGGAGCCGCTTTGCCTCTGAGGCTTCACAGCAGCACCAAACCTCCTCAATGAATTATGAATTTCTCATTTAGATTCAGGGGGATAATTAACATGTCATTCGGGACTAGCAGGGTGATTTCACTGGATTATCCTCTTCCTGTGGTACCTTATTTTAACCCAGCTGCTCTGGCCTCACCTTTCCTACCCTCATCTCCTCAAATGGTCTCATCAGTGAGAAAGAAGTGTGTGTCGCTGCACCACATGTACACTGCTCTCATGATATTTTCTGCCATGCTTCATTGGTAATTAAAACAGAAATTGCAGCATTTTCACCCTGGCTGTGTTTTTTTTTGTCAGTGTTGCAGCTCCGCCCGCAGTAAAAGTCTTTCCCTTGATGCATTTGCTTGACATGTTGCATATCAGAATTCCTCTCAGCTCTACCTGTGCAGCTGAGCCCACCTCCCACTGCAGCCGGGCAGTAATTGAATTTGGGGTCTCTTGGGCAGATAGGGGAGACGTGTGGGAGGGAGAGTCGGGATGAATGGAGCAAATATTGAGGGAGGGACCTCTGTGTGTGTGTGTGTGTGTGTGTGTGTGTGTGTGTGTGTGTGTGTGTGTGTGTGTGTGTGTGTGTGTGTGTGTGTGTGTGTGTGTGTGTGTGTGTGTGTGTGTGTGTGTGTGTGTGTGTGTGTGTGTGTGTGTGTGTGTGTGTGTGTCAGAGAAGAAGAAGTGTGAAATCTCAAACCATAGCCCGAGCTGTGCACATGCCTGCTGGAGAGGTATTAACAGGGACAGCACTTCACTCCAACATAGAACTGTTGCATTAGATTCCCCCGGAATCTGTCCTGGAGCAACACATCCAAACTCACACAGCTTTGCTCACTTTTCCGTTTCCACTCTCTTTAGGCGTGTTGGGTTCTTTTGAGCTTCAGACTCCACTCTTCAGCTTTTCTTTATTGATAAGTGATGAGCGGAAGTCTGGCTCTCAAAGAATCAAAGCTCTGTCACTGAGGCCCGGTGTCCGTGTGGGAATGCCCCTTAATGGTCATCAAAGAATTTGTCCCAGCGGACGTTGGCTTTCACGTAACCAGCGGGGGATGGTCGGTTATAGATATTTCAGGTCTCCGGAGGGTCTCAACGTTGGCAAATGACTCCCTCGGCGTGTTTGTCACTGCGAGGGCTTGAAGAATAGCTCGCTTTAGCAGATCATAATGAATCCTTCCGGTTGTGGGTCTTTGTGAGCTGCAGAATTTGAATGGCAGAGTCAGCCATGTTGAGAGATGGTTGCGTTCTGTTTTAATAATGCTGCAGTTCAAAATCCTTTATGTCATTTTAATGCACTATATCGCTGTTTTCTGACAAATGCGCTGAAGTCCAGACATTTTCCTGATGTATAACATTGTGAGAAGGCAAATGTCCGAGTCAGTTGGTCCAGACATTTTCTCCTGCCAGCCCGATTGTAAGCTGTCAGAGTGAGCCCATGCGAGAATACTGCAGGAAATTCACAGCGAGCAGCAGACACAAAACTGAAAAAAACATTACAGATATCTCAGGATGAAAAAGATGTGCCATGTACCTGGGGGACGTAAATTAACTTGAAAAGACGACGTGTTTCGAGAGATTTTGTTGATAAGGTGCAGACGTCGGTGTTGATTTGCTGACCCTGCTCTACCCAGATACCACTCTTCACCGGAATGTTCCGGATGCATTCCTGTTGTTTTGAACCGGCCTGACCAGAATAATCCTCTGCTGTGTTCTTCATATGTGAAAAATAAATTCAGAGAAATGTCTGAATCCAACGTTCTGGGCATTTTCCGGAGTTAGGGTGGAAAAACTGTTCATGATTGTCGTATTATACTTTGTATTTTTGTGATTAGATGCATAATCTGCAGATATTTGCTCATTTTTAGTTTCGAGGCAAACTGGCTAATCTTGTTTCTGCTGGTCTTGTGGTTTTGTTACGACACACTCTGTTGATTTAATTTATGTGCATTACATAGTGATGTTGTGTGGGTGCTGGTTCATGTAAGCTCAGTTAGTCGTCTTTAAACAGAAAGGCAGCATGGAAGCATTTAGCCTAATAAAGATGAATTGAGTTAGTAAAATTACACTTGAGTGACTGTGACGTAAGAGAAGTGGTGACGCTGCCGAGTCAAATGTGACCTTCACTGTTTGAATAGAACTGTTTCTACCAGCAGTGCAGTCAAAGTGTGAAGGCTGAGTCACCATTCGTTTAATATTTCAGTGAGTTAACCCGAGAGTCATCAAACCAGCACATTATGCTAAACATAAAAAGAGGCTGGGTTCAAACACAAAACATACAAGACCAACTGATCCACTAAAGTGTGATACAGTGTAGAAAAGCAATACAAGTGGTTCATTACAACAGCAAAGGGTAAACATACAGCTAGTATAAAGCCTAGTAATGTATATTTTCAATTTCAGTTTAATTTCAGTCCAGATAACATAACATGAGCTATAGAATTCATATTTTCCTGTTTTCTTTTTAATTGATTAAATCCTTAACTTGCTTTCTAGTATCAGATGTTGATGTGAGTTGTTGGCCCATGTTTTCATTTATATGCAGTGTTACAGGGAATTTCCCATAAATTAACACAATGCAGATACATTTGTTTCTGTCCATTATTGGAGTTCAGCTCATCATGAAAACAGCTGGTGACCCTCTAGTCAGGTGCTATTAAAAATTATCGAAGAAGAGGACATGATGATGATGATGTAGTTTGAAAAAGATGCAGTCACATCTCAAACAATGGAAAACAATGAGATGTAAATACGGCATTTCTGTTCATTTAATACATGAATTTGAGGAGTTTTACAGTTTACTCATTGCTCCATTCAGATCTTCATGCACGTCACATTTTGCTTTTATTCACGCACATTTTCCCCTCAGCTTTAGCCGTGTCATGATTAGTTAGTCGAACGCCTCTTTGCACAGTTTTGATCCATTCCTCTAAAAAAGAAAAAGACCCTCCCCCAGCGCAGGGTAGCCATGCTGCATACTGTCCGGTTACCATGGAGATCCTCCTCCGTTAGAAAGTGAGCCAGACTTGTGAGAGTGAATGACCGCCCAGTGTTTGCTCTCTAACCTCACCGGGTGAAACAAACCAGGCCTGCGTTCAATCCTAAAAACACTTGTGTTGTATTCAACCTGTTAGTCTAAGTCACATCTTACCTATTGTTTGAATGAGTCAGAGTGGGGTTGTTTCCCTCTCTGAGAACCATTCAGCCACTGAGACCAGTGTTCACATTTCCACAGTCCCACTGATCCCAGCAGCAGATAGACACGGTTTTTTGGGTGTGCTTTGCGAAGCAGGAGAAGCAGAGCAGGGTGTGGTGTTTTCCACCCTCTGTGTTTTGGCTTCCACCACCACCATGCTTATGGTCGCAGTAATGACTTTATAACACAGTCGAATACAGCTGAACTCTAAAAGTAGAGCACACGTTACGCCTAGAAGGATTAAAATGGTATCTTTGTAGATAAAGATGATTAAATGTGTTTTAACCTGAACCACAAGATCCCCTACATCTGTAGATGATTTCTCTCTATGGGTTTTTGTTTCTCCTAGAGATCATGAATCACCATTTTCTTTATGTTGCCATGGTTACTGGTCTTGCTCTGTCTTCCAGTGGAGAGGAATTGATATTCTGTAGCACGGGCCTTAATAACTGCCGGACCCAGTGACCTGCAGATGCAGAGCAACAGCTGCATTCTTTTGCCGAGCCTGTGTGCGCTCTCGAGTTTATTTGCTGGCTCGTCGCCGTACGTGCCCGAGTTTCTCCACCACTGGCCCCAACTGTGGGATTTCACCGACGGCGTCCACATTTGTCACGCCGTGGAGAGCGAGCGGTAATGCTCCCGCCACAGGGTGGTTCACGCAGAGGGCTGAAGGTTTAAAACTGTGCTCCATTAACATGAGCGGTGTAATGCTGCACTGAATATCATGCGTTTAAATGACTCGACCCCTGGAACAAAACCGTTCAGGTTGGTGCCTCAGAATCTTTCTAAATCACAACTGTATTCATCAAAGCAGGTATCCCACTTAACTTAGCTTTTCAGATGCACATACACATTGTCAGCTCTTTTATCTCAATCACATCAATTCAAAAAACAATCCATGCAGTGAAGCATTATTAACCCTGTTAGCATTGTGGTTCTTTTTAAATAGAATTCGTGGCCAATTTCAAGCGCTTTAAAGTTCAGAGTTTTTGAAAATCTGCACTCCCGTAGACGTCATTTTAGCGACTTAAAGCGCTGCTTGCATGTGAATGAGAGGCCGAAACAGAGATTTTTATTTTATTTTATTTTAGTAAAATATCTGCATTAGGGTGGACAGGGTCTAAAACAGAGAAGTTTAGAAACACTGCAGGGTCCTTTTTAGTTTGAAAACTCCGGCAAGAAGCGGAGAAGTTTAAAAACGATGTCATAGTCACTAGCATTGGCTTCCTGCTTCCTGTTTACACCGATACCCACATGCCCAGTGTACGTGGATGATCATGTGATGGGTTTTTTCAGGTGTGTTGGATTACTACACATCTGGAGCTCAAATGCTCGTGTGGACAGAGATCGTTCTCTCTGGTCTGGCTGTAGCCTGAGAGCTGTCCACTTGTGATCACTCAGGACGCAGGTTAATGCCAGTTGTGAGCAGGGCCACTCAGCAGGTATCTTACTATACGCCGGTTGCTTTTTTAAGCCCGGAGTTCTTTCTTGGCAGTTGACCTTAATCCTCATCCACAGGAAGCGCAGCCTTGGTCTCAGGCTTTTGTCTCTACATCTGCGTGATCTAAGGTCAACTATATTCTGACAGGGAAATCCCAGCAGACTGACCGGGTGATCATTTGAGGTTCATTGTAAAAAGCCTTGTATAGATTCCAAAATGAATACATTAAATATAATGTGGGTTTTTTGGCCTGAGTATCCATGCAGTCAGTGTGTTTGCATCTTATGGACTGCTAGCTTGTGTGCGTGCGTTCGTGCGTGCGTTCGTGCGTGCGTGTGCCCAAGGTCAGACGTTCCTCCTCGTCTGACCTTGTTTCTGTGACGTCAGCTCACGACAGTTGTTATCAATACAGTGACTCAAACACATCACGGGGCGGAGGGGCTCTGGATTTGCGGCACACAGGGCTAAGTGGTTTAAGGCTAATCTCGAGGAGGCCAATTGATTGGCCTCAGGAGTAAAGCAGCATGTGCCGCTGTCATTATTTATTACGGGTGGAGATTATGGGTGGAGGGAGCGTGCAGCAGGACAGTACCATCAACCCACAGCTTCCCTCAAGACCTGAAACTTGTCTCCTCCATCCTCCGGAAAGAATCTCTTTAACCCCACACAAGCTCCCAAATCTCATCTTTCTCCCAGTGTGTCCTCCTCACAAAGTCTGTGGTGGTCTGAAGTCGTAGTGAGGCAGGGAACTGCTCTCCAGCCTGAAGTTGATCAGTGGTGATGCTACACTTCGTCTCCAGACGACATTTAGATGCCATAGTGACATCTTTTTCTTTGGCACCGAAGCAACTGACCGACACATTTACATTGTACACACGTTGTGTCCTGTGAGTTATTTCTCTGATCTGTTTGATGTTGGTTCATAGAATATTTTCAGTTTTTATTGTGATTGCATGTGTGATTTAAAAATAATATTAAATAATGATAAAATAAGCAGAGAGAAATGTTTTATTCAAGCTAACTTCATCGTATATATCATATATATTTAAAAGTCTGAGATCGTCCAAGTGAATGGGAAAGTATTGTATATACAGACGTCTATTGTATAGATGACAACGACCAGCATATAAAATACTGAACAAATACATAAACGCAATACTATTTCATGAGTTAAAATGAATGATGTAAAGACTTTTTCTAAGCTAACAAAAGGCCTATATCCTTCCAGTTCTGTTCTCAAACTCTTTAAATCAATGTTAGTGAGCACTCCCCCCTTTGCCGAGGTAATTCATCCACCTGACAGATCTGCTTATCCAGATGCTGATCACACAGCCTGACTATTGCACAGGTTTGTCAGTGTTTGTCTTGGACTGGTCGCAATAAAAGGCCACTACAAGATGTCAAATTCTGTCAAACGTCACAATGCTGCACAGATCTCTTGAGCTATGAGCGATCGTGCAATTTTCTCAGTCGTCCAAGTAATTGTATCTTCGCAAGTTGTACAAATGTGCATAGGCTTTGCTTTTCCAGTTGCTTATGTCAAGTTGTACAGCTTCAGAACATGACAGGATTGTTAACCCGATCATTGTCACTTCCAGATCTAAATATCCATCATTCCACCATCAGCTGTCAGTGGCGTTTCCAAGAGTTTGGAACTGTTCACATCCCCTTCGACCATACGTCACCATGCCAGCTCAAGATGTGTTAATAATACATTAATGTTCACAATATCAATATTTATATATCTATGCATCCTGACTTGCTGTCTAAGTATAGATTGTTTCGATTCTACAGTCAGTTGTTACCGTCTTTGTATTTGTATGCGTTATGATTATTAATGTACTGGGCTATGAAGTTTTGCCAAGCCAGGATCTACATAGTAATTATGCTCCTATGCTTATGCGCTGTGGTTTAATGGCGTCCTATATTATTACTGTGCTCACTCTTGATCCGTCCAACACACACACACACACAGCACCTCATCAGACATCACAGTGATTATGTAGATCAGCCTGTCTGCTCCAATATTAGCAGGCGGCTGTTTATACAGGCACGGTGGCACATTTACTTATATTTAATTAACATACTTTGGATTTTAATTCTTCCACAAGAATGTTTCCCATCTGTTTCGTATCTGGTAGATTTGTGCGGGCTTGAGTTTGGTGAAGTGTAGCTGGCCCGTCTCGGCTCCAGCCCGAGCCAATGCCCAGATTTCTAATTCGATAGCTGTTTGACTTCCTCTTAAACGCACTCTGACGCTAATTTGAGACGTCTGATCTTGTCTTTCTTTCCCAGCAGTGTCTGTACTTGAAATCAGGAAACTAAGAAACAGGCACTGTCGTACATTTCTGCTTTACTGTCCCACAACTGAGTAGCATGCAGTGTGCTCAGTGAGGATTTAGAGGCTCCTGGTTTGCACTGGGTTGTTTTACTGGGAATAGATGCATGAAGCTGGAAGGTAGCCCTGCCTGGTTTGTGCTTGAGCTTGGTCGACTGTGACAGACGGTGGATTGAATGGGATTTTTTTCGGGGTTGCGGTTTTTCCAGCTTGTTATGCAGATGACTGATGGAGAATTAGTGCCATTCTGGATGACTGGGTTTTTCCTCCAGCTCCTGATTTTTTCCGAATTTACTTCATGCTGCATTTATTTTGTTTGATTTTTAATCTTTTTGCACAATGTGAATGCTCCTGATATAGTGTTTTATCAGGAGTTTAATCAAACTGGATGGTTCACGTGATAATCTGCGGCTCTCTGGTGTGTTGTGTAACAACACCATGTGACCTGCAGGTTAAGTAGGTCATGGCTGGAGCCTACTGACTGTTTAATCAATCCAAATCATTAAGAATCACCTCCATGACACCATTTTGTGTTCAGATTATATGAAAGGCTTGTGTCTTTTTCTTGGCCTGACCTTTTGTAGTGGTCTCTCACAGTTACACTTAATTAATCTCTTAATTAACCTATTGATTTCCTGTACTTTCACAGTTACAGGGCTCTACAGTATTCACAGCTACATGAGGGGAGCACACTGTCTTAATTTTGCAGGTGGTAGAAAATAAGTCACAAGCGGAAGACAACTGTAATTACATGTACTTGGTCTTGGTTGCTGCTTAATCCAAAATCATGTATATTAAGGCTGAAACTAATTACTTTCATTATCAATTAATTCCCCAATTAACTGATTCATCTTTCTTCTATAAAATGTCAGAAAATATTGAAAAATGTGCATGATAATTTCTCACAGCCTGAGGGGATGGGTTCAGATAGTTTGCATAATTCAATAATAATATCCTACCCAGTGATATTTGAGTTTTAATATCATACACGAAAAAGAAAAACATCAGACGCTCACAATGAAATCTGGAACCAGCTAATTTTTAGCATTTTCACTTAAAAAAATGATACATTGAAAAATCATTTCAAAAAAATATCTTGACATTAGTTGTGATTTGAGAATATATTTCCTTAACAATGAATATTTAATTTTGGAACAAGGGTCTTTTCATGTTGTTTTACTCTTGATATTCCTCATGCTTATGTGATATCAGCAGTTAAGAATGTATTATGCAGTTCTTCATTCGGGCCTTTATCTTGCTTAACGAAACCTAACATGGAGTTTCGTGCCTAAATGTGAAGTGACGCATCCTCCCCCTGAGTGACTGTAATCCTCGGTTCAGTGGGGGGGGGGGGTGCGAGTGGGGACTAACCAGCATGGGTCCGGAGTTTCAGACGCTGTGAAAGAGATTCAGGCAGATGAAGGAAAAAAAAGAGGCCAATCTTTGTGGTAATTCCAGCTGCCTTAAACCCCCCTTCCAGCCCTCTGCTTATTTTAATGATAGTCTCTAGTTAGGCTCATGCAGACGTGACAGAATGATGTGGTGTGTTGCATCAGCGCATGTTTAACATTATATCATGGCTTCATATTTAGAAAGCATGTTGGTCCGGTCTGTGCTGCTGCTTTTTTTACTATCTGCGCTAATGATGAAACCTATTAGATGTCTCTTCTGATTTATGGGGCTCTGACAAGCAGAGGGACGTCCCTGCATTAATGAACAGCGCTCCGCAATGTTCTGTATTCAGCAGCACAACAGTCACAACAGGACGCTTGATTATTATTTATGTAAAATCAATATGTTGCTTGTAGGAGGAGATTAGGCAAGGAAAGTAGAGGGAAATTTTTACAAGAGGAGGAGGGTGTTGGGCAGCTACACCTTCATCTCTCTCTCTCTCTCTCTCTCTCTCTCTCTCTCTCTCAACCCTCTATTGAATCCGGGGGACATTATTTCCACGGTTGTCCTCTCGAGGCCTAGAGGCTGTCCTACTGTGACAGAATGGCTCTGACAGCTGTGGCAGCCCAATCATCACTTTTGCTTTCATATTTTTCCTCTGCTGCTCGGAACGTTTCAGAGGAAAAAACAAAGAAAGCGGCGGAATCTTGAATCCTGAAACAGTTTCACCACTAACAGATTTCCTTTAATCAAAACACTGCCTCTGTGTGTTTTTGTGTGTGTGTGTGTGTGTGTGTTCTTTCATTTCATGTTTAATTTAAGGCACAGTGGCATTAAAGTTGTCCTAATTATGCTGCGAACATATGCATGGTCACACATGGCATGCAGGTAATTTGACAGGATTATCAGTATGTTTGCCGCCCTCCGCTGTTCTCTCTTTGTCAGCCTCCCGCTGTAGTCGAGTCACCCTGGGAACCTCTGCAGCACATGACCTGAATCTCAATGAGCTTCAGCTGCCACTGACCTCTCTGTCTTATGCTTCCCTTACAGTGCACATTATATATGCTCATGCACACACGCGCATGCACGCCTGCGCATCTGCAGCACATCCGCAGATTTCCACATGTGCTTTGACTGTGGAAACTGGACGATATTATGACATTATTTTAGAGGAAGAAAAGTGTATCTGTCCAATGTGTTGTGTAAATCATGTTGGAAGTTAGTTTCATTTTGTTTTTGAACGGGCCATTTTCATTGTGAACTGCATGATGCTGTGTGTTGTAAGTTCATAAAATATAGCTATCTGGAGAAAGCCGAGCAGAAGAAAAATAAGGTCTATATCAAATCATTTTATAGATGATTTGGTAAAGTTATGTATGTGATCATTTCATTTTCCTTTTTTTGTGTGTTTATGCTGAATCCTACCTGCCTGCAGAAGACTATAACCTCTTTATGGATGTTTTAACTTTAATAGGTTTTTGCCGGTACTGCTGATGGTTAATCTGACTCTGACAAGTTCAGTGTGTTTGTGTGATGGAGCGAGGCACAGAGCGCTGTCTTACTGTTCTTTTCAATGCCATTGTGTCATCTTTTAAAATGAACTGCACATCCTCTGATTTAATTACCTGCACAAACTATAGGTTGCTCACCTGCACACACAAATTCTCTATCTGCGCATGTAGCACTCGCTCTCATAGGGTGGCTGAGAGGGAATGGCAGATTATTAAAGGGGGATGATTTTTGGTCTTTGGTTTGAAGGGACTGCAGCCCCTCTCATCCCTCCTAGCAGCTACTGGTAATACCAGAAGAAGATGTACATGTTTGTCAATTAGGGGACAGACAGGGAAATAAAACAAATACATGTATGTTTGTATGTTCTGAGGTACCTCGATCAGCTTTGCTCTTGCTAAATTGCCACAGAAGCCACAGAAACACACAGCGGTGGCTGCACATGTGTTTTCAATGACAGCGTTGTGAGGATTCAATGCGAGATTGTACATCAACTTGCCACTGGGGTCATAAGAGCCGTGGTTCACTTAAAAGAATCTGAAATCATTCCTGGTATTTTCCACTGCAACTTCTTCTTCACATGATCTATGTGGGAGTTGTGACTCATGAAACTTCATCCCCTGAAGTCAGTTCAAGAACGTTATTTTTCTTTTCTTTTGCCCAAGCCAATTTTGGCCGTCTTATCTGATGAGCACTTCTGATAGTTTGATTCCTGAAAGTGACCTTTCCCCCACTTCTCCATTTTCTTTTCCCTTCCTTTAAATCACAGTCTCTTTCATCTTCAGACCTTGATCAGCCTCCTGTGATG
Source organism: Hippoglossus hippoglossus (assembly GCF_009819705.1). Lineage (NCBI taxonomy): Eukaryota > Metazoa > Chordata > Actinopteri > Pleuronectiformes > Pleuronectidae > Hippoglossus > Hippoglossus hippoglossus. The sequence continues at coordinate 13,975,708 of NC_047171.1, read as the reverse complement.
TGGCTGAATGTCACAGCTGAAAACCTCCCGGCGTGCACTGACTGCTCCATATATAATGTATACGAGAATCTGCACTGGACCCGAAAGCAACCAGCTCACGAGAAAAAAAGAAAATCTAAGTCGTCATGTCCCTTTTTTTAAAAATGGCTGACCACTCTGCTCGAAATCAATCATTGACTTATCTTGTACTTTATCAGAAGCCATTCCCTTTGTTCCAAAGCCAGTGCCAGCCTGTTCACCACCGTTATCACCCACACCCACCCTCGACACTGCCCCCGGAGAAGTTTGGTGAGCACCGCCTCGCCTGGCTTACCGCAAGTGAAGTGGACCATACCAACAACTCCTGGAGGGGGAGCAGTCGAGGGAACACAAAGCTGCTTTGCGCCTGACCTTTATGTTTTGGTTGCTGACAGGAGCCTGCTAACAAGGGACGGGGGTTGAGGGGAGGATAAGAGTGGGGGGTGGTCACTCGTTCTATACCCTCGAGTGGAAACCTACGCGTACATGTGTGCAGACGTCGCTGTCATCTTTATTTAGCCTTGTCCTGTCACAGCATGTAGAGGTCAGGGCAACAGTGCTAGTGCACATAGACGTGTGTACTGAAGTAGCTGTCTAGGGGCCTACGTCGAAACCGAATGAGACAAGACAGACACTCCCCGTGCGTCAGGATGTATGGCCTGGTGGTAGATTGGTGGTATTTTATTGGCATCGTACGTGATGGAAGAAATGCCAGCTGCTGTGACCTTTCCGCCGAGGGAGAGGCCTCACGTCTGCTCTGTGCGATTGTGGGACTCCTGTTTTTAATTTAAATTTAAAGTTCAACTGTCCACTTGCTGATAAATATAGTCAGCTTTTACAGTGTCTCCATTTACGCACAGTTGTTACAGTGAACACTGCAGTGTATTTTATAGTCTAGATGAGCGGGGAAATCACACAGTCTCACTGCCGGTGCTATAATATATAATATATAAAAATGAACTGTTCAATAAGGTAACATTTGTAAAACTATCTGTTGAGGTTTATTACAAGATTAAATTTGTGGTTGAGAAGATGGTCATAATGTTACAAGAATAACGTAATGTAATTAGAAAAACAGTTTTCTGGAATTTGGTTCAGTTTGAAAAATCCCAATAATTATTTTATGGCTTACTATAAAATTTTGTGCAGAGTTTAATCTTCCCCACTGGATGAATGTTAATAACTTGGGTGATACCTCTCTTAACATTCATTTAGTGCCACTATCAGGACAACATTTAAATAAGTGGGATGTATTGAAGTGGCCACAACAACGTGAAATGCTCCCCTCAGGTTTACGTGGCTGTAAAGTGAGTTTGATCTTGACAGCACGCTGACACCAGCATTTATCTCAGTGCAGGGCCTCACACGTCTGCTGGCCTGGCTCGAGATCCTTTCTATTGTGTTTGAAAACATTCACCAGTCCCATTTGGCAGCTATTACCAGCTATCAATAAAATGTGCTATTGTGTGAGTCCTGATGTGTTAACCGTTCAGTGGAGGCCCCCCCGAGGAGACGTTGTGGCTGCACTTATCTGTGCAGCCACAACGTGATGCCGTTATGAAAAGACTCAATGGACCTTTTGTCACAGAAAACCTTTTGACAAGTCACAGAAGGAAAAGTACAGGTGTAAATAGTATTACCTTACTCAGGTTAAAATACTGTTTTCAGTGTCTTATTCAGACGATTGGTTAAATCTGGTTAATATCAGAATATTGGTGTCCATGTAAATGTGTCTTCTGTCATCATGGCTTAATTGGACCAATGACTAGAACAGAGGCATTAGTCCCACAATGGGGGAATTTGCAATATTACAGCAGCAAAAGTCAAAAGTAGGTATCAGTAATCAATAAGTAACATGCAATACTTAAGTGTAAGGATAATAATACTTGTGAGAATATGTACAGTGAATGGATTGCACATGAACCATTGTATTGCCCAGACAGAACGAATATTCTACAGTTAAGAGAGTTATTAGAAATACCTGTTACTACTCTGCTGTGAAAAGAGCCTATAGCCATAGATCAGATGTGTCAGGGATTAAATACTGAAATAGTTCTTAAAAGCCCCTGTCCACATACTGTAGTGAACTTTTGGTCCGGTGCTGTCTTCATAGGTTTAGCAAGGCACCTTAGTTCCACTTAATGGAAACCATAAAATCTGATTCAAGATTCAACATTGAACTTTAATGCCATGTGAACAAGGTTGATTGGAATTAGTCATTGAGAGCTCACCCACAACATAAACACAAACTACACACACACACACACACACACACACACACAAGTATGTATTAACACGTGAGGAAAATGTGAGAAAAGCCCTTAAACAGAATAGAATAATACATCTTGATTTTTAAATAAATGAAACCTCATAGTATGAAATGTTTAGATAAGACACTAGCACCTGTCGGGCGATCAGCAGCTGCGACCCGCATGCAAAAGTGTTCGGGAGGCGGACAGCTTTGGGATAAACCTGCAGCAGACAATGATCTTTCAATAAAGAATGGTTTTGTGGAATAGCTTCGACTGTTTCAACATGAATGTTCCACATGTGCACAAATCCAGGTCCATAAAGAAAGGGGTTTGTTGGGATGAAGCCCCCCCCCCCCTGCAGCCTGTTTGCAAAATCTTGGAAAGCCTTTCCAGAAGAGCATGGGCTGTTATAGCAGCAGATTAACGCTGATGGTTATCTGTGTTTGTTTGTTAGTCAACAGGATTAGGGGAAAAACTACATGGTGGATTACCACGAAATTAGTGGAAGGACGCGGTATGGGTTAGGGAAATTTGGTGCAGATCCAGATGGAAATGATATTCATGAGTTTGTGCAATTTGGTGGAGATGCAAATAATAATAAATAGTTTCATTAAGGGGGCTGTTGGGCCTTGGCGGAGGAATGCACTCTCTAGTTTTATCCACGTAAAAGAACGTTACTCCAGGTTTCATCGTTAATAAAAAGAAAGAAATCATAGAGCGATTTCTGTGTTTTATTCTGTCGTCTGATTGGGTGTGTCATGATGGCCGGCGCTCTCTCTCTGACTCGTGCTCCATGAAAACCAGCCGTCTCGTCGTGTCGGCTGCGGCGGCGTCAAACGCCAGCCCCACAACTCCGGCCTGCAACAGCTGTGTTTAATCAAGCGCTGCCTGGCTCTAATCAGCCTTATACCCATCTCTGCTCCGGCTCGTGGTCATTTCACTCTGCAGATTTATGGGGCTGCATGTGAGCGTGCTCCGGCGAGACAGAAACAATCTGCAGCCTCCACTGCATTCAGCTTTGTTTTCTTTGCCCGACTTGCTTTGCTCGCACTGTAGAAATTCATTCAGCTGGTCGTTTCGCCCACTTGTTGCAGCACCTCATTAGAAAGCCATGTGTGTGTGTGAGTGTGTATTTGAAGGGTGTTTTTTGGCTGATGACCTCTTTGACCCCCCCCCCCCCCCCCCCCCCCCAGCCTTTTTGTGGCCTCCCTCACCAGCTCCGTTCCGTCACCATATGGAAACAGCTGCTCCTCGGTGGTTGGACGCTCTCTGCAGCGCCTCGCACGGGGAGGAGCAGCGAGAGTGGGGAGGCATGTTTAGGGAAGATTATGGATTCAGTTGTGGAAGTGTAAAACCCCCTCACTAAGCTGGTGGAGATTAACTTTGTATTCGTTCAGCATTAATAGGAACACAGACAGTGTGGTTCTTTAAAACTACACAGATTTACACTCGGATGTCAGCACAGTTCAGCTGCGTGAGGAGACATGTGGTATTAGTGTCTGTGCCAAAGAAACTGACTCTCCGTTTGTATTAAGGCAGAAGCTGCTTCCTTGAAACCCTCTCAGACTCAGCACTGGTTCATTAACCAAACCAGGCGGAAACTGCGACTCTAAACACCCCCGTGTTACGCTCTGCGCTGGTGCAGACCAGTCACGGGGGGAGCAGGGGGGGTGCAGCCAGGCAGAAATTCTCCCGCTGTGTGGCTGACAGAACTCTGTGTTTCCTCAGGGAGAGGGGAACAGAGGTTGTTTCTGTGGAAATCCCTGACATTTACGTGACCTTACATGGGAAATGTTTCTGAGGTGGTTCCTATGGGGGTTTTAATGTGTTGTCACATTGTTGTTGTTTGTTAAAAAAGTTTGCGGATTAATCGTACTTCCAAGTGTTGGCGTGTGCTTGCGTGTGGGGTACGCGAGGACAGAGGTGGTGGGGAGACTCCCTCTTTATCCCTGATGCTGTATCATCCTCTCAAGCCTGCTGGTCCATCATCAGTGACACTGAAAAGACAGATCAAATACAGTACAGGGCCCCCCCCTCCCTCCAGCTGCAGCAGATTTTAGCCAACTGAGCTTTGGAATGTCAGGACAGAAGGAGGGAGGACACAGGAGCCGTCATGTATCTGGTTGAAATCAGCGACCGCAGAGATTGACAGGTCCACAAAGCCCAACCCTCTTTTGTTTCTGGCAGCTCCTCTGTTTCCTGAAGTCTGGTCGTCTTTCTTTTAAATAAAGAGTATTAAATGTCACCGAGCCATTTCACTGGAACAAAAGTTCACTTTAAAAATAGATGTGGTTATTGTACATGGTCATAAAAAACTTTATTTTAACCAGAATTCTTTGCCGTTCTTTCCTCTTGTTCACAGCAAAAAGCCTCGGGCAAAGTGCTGTTTGACCTGGTGTGTTCCCACATGAACCTCATCGAGGGCGACTACTTTGGCTTGGAGTTTCAGAACCATCAAAAGATGATGGTGAGTGAGGAGCAAAATGAAAGTGAAATGGAGCCTCTTCTGATACATCCCAGAATTCAGAACACTGCATATTTCTCTCCTCTTTTCTACAGGTTTGGTTGGATCACATCAAGCCCATTATCAAGCAGCTCAGACGTAAGTGTGTCAAAATGCTGTCACATCTTCTTTCAAGGAATCTTTTTTTTGTGATGAGAATGGAAATGTGCTGGGTTTTTCGCAACCAATCAAAAAGTAATATATTTTTGTGTCGTTATTACAACACTAGGACCGAAGCACACGATCCTGAGGTTTGCCGTGAAGTTCTTCCCTCCAGACCACGCACAGCTACTGGAGGAGTTGACAAGGTGAGCTCCTCTTTTACCTGAATAAATCTCCACATTGTACACCCATCTTCCTGTTGGCATTTATTGAAAACCATTTACGTAGGACATGTCAGAGTAAATGACTTCAGCTGGGAGTGGAAGCGATTGTGGAGGCGCACAAGCAAACATGCGCTCCGCTTCTTATAAGATTTATTCCCTCCTCGGCTTTGTAATTGTCATGTCATGGCTGCCATGTTTCTGATTTAGCTCTCTGCAGATGAGCGTGGCACTAATGACTTCCTGGTGTCTGTGGGCTTTTTGTAGAGCTGTGTCATGACATGTTTTCAGAGGCAGAGAGGAGAAATATTAGGCAACTGTGTTGAATGATTCTTTATGATATTAGTATAGATAAATATACTCTAGGTATACTTATATATGGTAGCTCTCTGATCTTTACACTGATATACATGGTGTTTGATAATGATAATTATCGATCAATATTTTTATTGTATGTGTAGTATGTGAATAGTGCAGCTGTCTCAATGTCCCAGGAGGATATTTAATTCCTCTTCGGTGTGTGGATTTATTTGGTTTCTCTGTTTTATGTCGTTTTAAATTGAATATATTTTGTTTGTGGATTTTTTTGTTGGTCCAATAAGACATGCGAAGATTTCACCTTGGGCTCAGGGAAACTGGAATTCCATTTTTCATGGTTTTCTGACTTTTTTATAGACAAAACCATCAGTGATAGATCATTAAATAATGAAAATCAATTTACTGCCCCAAAAGCACAAATACATCCCGCTACAGATAACCCCTCATATACTTGCATACTGTACACACGCTTAAATATCTAGAAATATATGAGCCTGACCCATTTAATGGTTGACCGATGATATCAGCTGAATATGAGCCTTTCACAGACGCATCTGTTTCGGCGTTTATGTTTGCTGATATGAAGCGATATGAAAACTTTCATTTTACTGAATAAACAAAGCAGCTTTGGTTTTCTCTTTAGTTATTTACAATGCAGTTTAACTTGTTAACTGTAAAATACCAAGCCTCATATAAATGTCTTTGTCATATGGGTTGGATAATAAAAACATTTTATACATGTACATATATTGACTGATATATTGCACTTTTTTTACACCATAATATTAGTATTGGTATGCTCCATCTCCATATGTCTATACATTTTGTTCAGGGCCACTACGGCACAAACCTCCCTCCAAAGCAGACTATGTATTTGACGCATTGAGATGGGGACACAGATTATCGAGCTTGCCAAATTGTTACAACACATGCCACATAACCATGACGTACACAGTTTGAGTCCAGTGAGGAACCTTTGTCGCATGTCATACCTCATCTCTCTCTCAGCCTGTTTCCTGTCTGCATCTTCACCCTCCAACAAAGGCAAAATTCTCAAGTATATACTCCTACTTTATCTTTTATCATTTTAACAAATTCTAAGCCTGTTATTCCCGACTTTATTGGTCCTCGCTCTGGCTCTCATCCAAGAGAAGCAGCGGTGCAGCGTCATTACTTACTGAATCCAAAATGTGCACTTTGCCAACTCTATTTGACTAAAAGTCTCATGCAAAATAAAAAGAGCCGGAGTACATTGTGTTTATTCAGACGTTTAGCTGCAGCAGCTCATTTAGATTCAGGGGTAGATGTTGTTTCTGAGCTGATCCAGAGGTTTTTGTATTTGTCTTGTTCTCTTGCTGGAAACCACCACCACATCTGCCCTGTTCTACCTTGTTAAAGCAGTTTGTGTCTGTGTCCAGGTACCTGTTTGCCCTCCAGATCAAACAGGACCTTTCCTCTGGACGTCTGACCTGCAACGACAGCAGCGCGGCACTGATTGTCTCCCACATTATCCAGTGTAAGTACCTCACGGCTCCTCATTTAGCTCAAGAGACACCAAAACCTCGACAGATCTGAGTTTATCATCAAACGCTGTCGTGTAGCACACTGTATACCATTGCTAACAGGATCTTGTGTGCGTTTCTATGGATACCTTTCAGTCAGCTGCCTGGACATAATCTTGCAGAACTGATTCAGAGCAGCCTCACGGTGCCACGCCAGGAAATACTGAGCATTTTCTCAACCTGGCGTTTCTCAGCCCGTTATTCAGTAGTGATCAAAAACAACAAGAACGAGGATGGAGATCAGTTCAACTTGCATACGCACGTCATCATGTTGACACAATTTACCACAGCTATGTTCTTATGAGGGAATATCTAGTGGACGAATGGCGTTTCATTCTGTCCCAAGCAGCGCTGAAGTATGTTTTTATAACCCGCCAGTATCTTGTAGCAAGTATTTCTACAATAACGTCTTTTTATTTTATTTTTCAGCTGAGATTGGGGACTTTGAGGAGAGTCAGTGCCGGTCGCACCTCCTCAACAACAACTACATCCCAGATCAGATGCCCCTGATCGACAAGATCATGGAGTTTCACTCAAAGAATATGTGAGTTCCTGGAAGTTTTAGGCCTTTAAATGTCTTAACATTTTTTGACTTATTACGTATGAGTTTAATCATGTTTGCATTCATTTAACGATCCTTCTGTCGAGCTTTAAAATTAGTTTTTTTAAGTATTTTTTTAAGATACATTTTTTGCTGGTATGCATAGTTTAAAATGATGCTGTACTACAAACCAGACCAACATGGAACTGATAACTGAGTCTACAAACACCCCAGATAGAATTTGTCTCAGAACACTGGATGGATAGCGACTGTCTCTGTCTGTTGTTTGTGAGATAATGTGGCGTTTCAAGGGTTATTCTCTACTCAGCTACTTCACCTTATCCTCAGTTATGGGGAAGTGTAAGTAATTCTGGGACTCAGATATTCCTTCATATCTGTCAACTTGGCAATAGGTCCTCGCAGAGACCCAGGAAGAACTATGAGGTGTACACAACATTAAACTGAGACACTCAATGGATCCAGTGTTTTTAACTCTGCTCTTAAAGTCACTGAAGCCGTCGCTAAACACAAATTATTCTGTTCGCCCGTGAACAGTAAAAGTTGCGTCAGGCCTTGTGCACGTCCTGTAGGGGAAATTTTATTATACAGGTGACACCTTCAGGAAAGCAGCTGCTGAATAAATGGGTTCTTTCTCAGGAGCGCTCCGTGCAGCTCTTTATCGTAGATCAGCTCAGAAGAGCCCGTCTTTTGTAAGTTGTTTTACAGCTTCTGGAGTTTCAGTATTTCTCCAACAACAACAAAAGAGGCCTGGAAGCTTCCTTCATCCCACCACATGACTCGCACAGCTTTTGTCAGCTGGCTTCGAAGGTTAAAAACGCACATTCTCAGAGCGTATACTCAGATGTCTAATGTGAAGCTTATACCAAGCGGAGATGGTTATTGAACTTGGCTCTTTCCAGTATTTTTCTGCCTCAAGTTTAAGAGCGACAAGCTGCTGGGAGTATATCACTGGAAACCTTCCAGATCTCCTCCCACCATCCTGCCACAAAATGTCAAAATCATCCGTGCACACGTTTGAGTACGAGCCAAATCTTTGCCAACCCTCGTCTCACCTCTGTGTTACAGTGAGCTGTGTCAGAGATGGACTCACAGTGGGCGGCTCCTGCTACATGAAAGCAGCTAGATTAGATTTGACTGCCCTCTTTGACTCGCTTTTTCTTCTTTTCCCCCCGAGGCTTTCTCCGTTGATAACTGTAACTGCACTCCTTCTGCTCGGATGCCACGCCGAGTTAAATCTCTTATTAAGTACCACACGCAGGAAACGGGTCCGCTGATACGAATTAGGAAAGTTAGTTAGCGTGCGCAGCCCCTCCCCAACCTCCCACCACCGCTGCTCCAAAAACTCAGATAAACACGAGGGAAACTGGATCCACTTGGACTCGTTCTTTCACCTCAATTAAAGAGACTCACAGCAGGAGGATAAGCCAGGGTTTCGTTTATTTCCCAAAATGTTCTGAAAGGATAATGAATGCTGTGGTTTGCTCTTGTTAAATCCAAGTATTAAAACCTGCAAGTACAACTCATGCTATTATGTTTGCTTTTTGCATAATCCTGCTAAATAAAAAAATTTATAAAAAACAGACGTGGGAGAAAACACAACCTCCTTGGCCGAGGTAATACAAGTAAATTAAGTTTATTAAGTTGAAGTATTGCAGGAAATGTTTTTGCACTTGGCTGATTATGTCGTACTCATAAATAAGAAAAAAGGAAACATCAGATATTTGTGGGCCAAGTAGCAAACAGTAACGTTCCGTGATTAATACAACATTTCCATCACCTTTTTACATACTGCTTTCCATGCACAGGAGGTAGAGCGGGTCATCCACTAAGCAGAAGGTCGGTGGTTCAAATGTCGCATGAGGAAGTGTCGGCGGGCAAAGACACTGAACCACTCAAATTGCTCCAGTGCTGTATAAAGACTAGAGAAGTGTTATATGAATACAGTCCATTTACCATTTAATTCCATCATCATCTTTAATCGCAACAAGAGTGAAAACTTGTGCCGCCAGCTGTTTATGTCAATCACAATATTCTCATAACTGTAGTGGATGGACATGTGCATTATTTCACATTTTCCCCTGCAGATTAAACCTGGTGAAAATGTTTGCTACATTCATATTAAACCCTGACAGCAGAATGATCATCTCTATCAGTCTTTGGCTACATATGCAACACTCCTTATTAGGATCAACTAATTATTAGTAGATTTGTCAACAATAAGGGAAATATAGAATATTCCCAGCCTCATTCTTGAACTTCTTCTTGTTGTGATTTAACCTTGTTGTCGTGTTTTCTGTTGCAGAGGTCAAACACCTTCAGAATCCGACTATCAGTTACTAGAAGTGGCGCGTCGGCTGGAGATGTACGGGATCCGCCTTCACCCTGCCAAGGATCGTGAGGGCACGGATTTAGGCTTGACTGCGGCGCACACCGGCATCCTGGTCATTCAGGTCAGTGCTGCTGGTTTGTAAGGTCAATGATTTAAGAGGTGAATGTGCAAACCATGGGGGTGCGATTGAGATAAATTGGGTTGTGTTAAGTGGTATTTCTTGTAAAAGCCTGATTAAAAGTCGGTTCATTGTTTTTGTCGCTGCAGGGACACACAAAGATCAACGCCTTCAACTGGTCTAAAGTTCGTAAACTGAGCTTCAAGAGGAAACGTTTCCTCATCAAGCTGAGGCCAGATTTAAATGTAAGTTGTGTTGCTAGGCTCTACTGTGTATAATTAAATAACGTAACAAATCGAATCCACTAAATGTAATAAATGTTCTGCGTTGCACCAGAGTTCATACCAGGACACTCTGGAGTTCCTGATGGCGAGCAGAGACTGTTGTAAAGTCTTCTGGAAGATCTGTGTCGAGTACCACGCCTTCTTCCGCCTCTTTGAGGAACCGAAGGCCAAACCCAAGCCTGTGCTCTTCACTAGAGGTTCCTCCTTCAGATTCAGGTAGAGGGAGTCTCTGTGTCTCTGTCTCCAGTCCCAATGTCCCAATGTCCCATCACTTACACAGTCGACTGCAGCTCATTATCATCGTCTCCGCTGTGCTTCTTCTCTGCAGCGGTCGCACACAGAAGCAGGTGATTGATCATGTGAGGGAGTCCGAGTTTAAAAAGATCCCGTTTGAAAGGTAAAGGCTGCAGACGCGTGTATGTTTGACTCATTGGTTCTGTGTGAGTGCTTAACACTGACAGTCCTCTCTCTGCCAGGAAACACAGTCGGGTCCAACACAACAGCCGCCTGTCGCCGTTGCCTTCTCCGCGTCACCATGAAGTGCCAACAGAAGTGAGTGTCTTAGCCTCTGAAGTGCATCTGTAGCGGGTCGCATGAAGTCTGTGTCATATCAATGAATCTCATTATTATGCTTCTATTTATACAAAGAAAGCCTTTATTGTCCCCTGTGGAGTTTTCTCACAGTTGTGTTACATTGTCATTGTCATGTCAATGTTTCAAAACTTGCATTGTTCAATACAATCAACACTAAACAATCTTTTAAGTTATTCCAGATCACATAATTTTCATATATGTCACACTACATAATACTATATATAATGTATAATATTGAAAAAAAATGCTGCTATGTTCCTTTTCATTTTTGCCTATTAAGTATGTAGGGAGGCATGGTGGTGCAGTGGTTAGCCTCACATCTAGCAGGGTCTTGGTTCGAACTCCGGTTTTGGCAAGGGGCTTTCCTGTGTGGACTTTGCATGTTCTCCCTGTGTCTGCGTGGGTCTTATCGGGCACTCGGGCTTCCTCAGGGTTCACTTGATTGGAGAGTCTAAATTGTGTGTGAATAGTTGTGTGATACTCTGGCAACCTGTCCAGAGTTTACCCCGCCCTTCGCCCCAATGTCAGCAGCGATTGGCTCCAGCGACCCTTTCAGGATAAGCGGTATATAGATGGTTTTAAGTGCGTCACACTCCACTTGTCTGTGTGCTTATCCAAATGAACAAAAGACCAAACGTTTAGGCTCGATTCAGACAGGTGACACACACATTTACATCAGCTGGGATATGTCTTCTGGCTTTGTGTAACATTTAGTGGCACATTAACATCACAGATCAGCAAAGCCAACAGCAGAAATGTCTCTTTTGCCACCTTATGTACAAACCTAATCATCAAAACAACTCTACCATCAAGTCATACAGAATTATAAACAGTTTTTGGTTATTTTAATAGATAGATAAAACACCAAAGTCTTGAAATGCTTTAACTCTCTGCGTCTGTGTGTCTCTGTCAGAGGGGTCCTCCTCCCATGGACAGAGTCGACTCTCCTCCTCAGCGTCACTGGAAAGAGTCGGTGTTGGTGAGCGCAGAAAACGCCTCAAGCACAACCAGGGCGAGCCCCTCCCACCAGGAGAACGGCCACGAGGAGAGAACGGGGTCTGTGTCCAGGACGGAGGAGACAAGAGGCCCGACGCGACAGACCCACCAAGAGCATCAGAGTACAGGTCTGCCACCTCGTGCTGCTACAGCCAGCAGCTCTTCCCTCCACTACATTGGCTGGAATGATATAGATTATGACTATAACACGTGCAGGGATCAGGACATTAGGATGAATCACAGGGAGAAGGCCGTGCTCCACCAGGCGTCTGGGTTTGAGAACATGAATGGTGATGTTCAGGCTCAGCAGGAAAACTTTACGGGTAGGATGCAGCACAGGGAGTCTGCTTCACCTTCTAAACCACCGCTCACACCGAGTCACGAGTTAGATCAGTCTCGGTCATACGAAAGGTCTGACCAAAGCCTTGTCTATGGCACCATGGCAGACATCAGTGCTCAGAGCAGAGAGAGGCAGAGCTGCAGCCCTCTCACAGTCCCACATATGATGGGCTCGAGGAGCGGCGTCACCACTCCTGCCCCGGACGCTTCTCATCCGGCACCTTCCCTCAATCATGCTGAGCAGAATGGCTACAGCTCTGCTCACCCTCACTTTGACGAGGGGGGGCACTCCCCCATGCCCAGTCGCTCTTCGCACTTACAGAAGCTCCACAAAATGCAACACATTGACACAGACCCAGACCAGGGAGCGTCCTTGACAGGGCAGGAGTCGCATCCCGTCCTGTCTCGGGCCGAGCGTATGGCTGCTCTCGAGCGCCGCATGGTGGCCAATGGGCTCTCGGCACCGGGCAGATCCAGGGCCGGCCCCGGGAAGAAACGCTTGGGGCAGGCTGGTGCCACACATGTGGGGGCGGTTCAGATGAACGAATGCTCCAATACCAGTGGCTCAGAGTCCAGTGAGTCTGAGGTGGAGACAAACAGGGGCAACTGCAGCAGCCCCCTGATGTTTGGTAACGCTGCGGAGGCCGGCTCCAATTCCCCTTTACCCAGAAACAAGTTCTCCTTTGGCAGCCTCCAGCTGGACGAGGAGGCAGATGAGGACAATAATGTCTTCAGCGATGACGATAGTGGACCGATTTTCAGCTGCTAGCGCAGAGAGAGCTTCAGAACATGCACAGGATGGTTTGAAGGGTTTAGTTTGGGTTCAGATGGTGTAGGGAAAGCCAGCGTTTGGCGTTTGGTGATCATCTGGGTGCACGTACACAATGATGAACGTTGTCTTACGCGCGACAGATTCCGAGTGACAGGTACTGAGACTAAAAAGTGGAAGATAAGTTATTGCGCGAGAGTGAGAGAACTACATTGCATGCTGATTGTGGGTACATGCACAACTGCAGCTGCAACTATGAGGTCTGACTGCATGGAGGGTAAAAACTTTATGGATGATGACAATAACAAGGACGAGCAAACACGCTGCAAATTGCCCTGCAAATAAAATAATAAACACAATGCAGCAACAGAGCAAAACACCAAGCTAGAAATCTCTTGTGTTATTATGCAAAGTGTACTTTTTGGTTTTGATTTATTGTCAAACTTTTGCGGACCAAATAAGAAAAAGAGGTGATTCTTTTGAGGAAAGCGGTGTCAGATGATTTTTCTCAAGTCTACACTAATCTCAGTTTAAGTATTCTACTTCCTACTCAGAGCACTTTTAAACCCTCTCTTTCGTTTATTGAGAAGTGGTTTCCTTTGTAAGACTGAGGGATGGAAGGGGTGTATCAGTGTTTTCTTGTTTGCTGCATGGAGGGAGTTCATCGTTATCATTCTGCCTCTTGTGTTAACATGTCTCTGCAGAAATACACAAGTGCCAATTTAGGATTTAACACTAATGGATAAAAACTATTGTTGTCTCTGTTTATGTGGGTTTTAAACTCAAAGATGAACTCAAAGATGTTCCAGTTGCACACTTTTGACTTTACTCGACTTTGTCGTAGACGTCATTGTTCAGTCAGTGTTTTGTGGAGTTGTTGAACGCTCAGTTCAGTTTCTGTTGCCTTATGATCTCCCGTAGGGAAATACACAAACAGTATTGTCTGTAGTCAGATTTATTTTGTACCGGATGATTTGACGATTGTTGTTGTCAAACTTTGTGCAGATTTCTGCAAAACAGACTTTGAGGTCGTTATCAATATTTTGTGCTAAAATGTCTGTGGACAGTGAAAGTTTCTAAGCTGTGTTGAATATCGTGGATAATCTTTACATCTCTTTGTGTAATTAATACTATTTATGAAACATCTGTTGCGTGTTCAGTGTCAGGGTGGAAACTGATGAATATGCTGCAAATACCGATTCCAACTATTGTTTATGTTAACAGCTCCCCCTGCTACAACTTTACTAAAGAGTCATTCCGTGTCAAATCATCACACTTTTGTTATTGACACTTTTCAGGCTGTAAATAACAGCATTCTGAGTGATTATAACTGTTCAATTTCAAAACGTATATATTTAGAAATTTGTCCGATTTTTACCAAAGATGTTTTTTTAATTTCATCAAATCCTCCAGGAAGTTCGGCTTTTGGTGTTTGATTTGTTGCACATATGACATGTCGGTTCCGTAGGTTTGTCATTTGACCAAATCAACACACAAAATTATATTAAGATCTGTAAAGGTGCAAAACAAAAGTGTGATGATTTGACCTTGTAATGATTATAATGTGAAATTAGCTTTTTTAGTCACTAAAGTTGTTGTTATTGACAAGAAATGCAGCCACAGGTCTGAATATAACCTCAGGGTATTTTAGTGTCTGTTGTCTAATAGCATTAGAGACCAGTGGTGGCTTGTTTAGGCTGAGTTGAGAGTAAATGTCTGTTGCACTGGCAGTTTTGCCACTTCACTACAGTTTATAGCTCTTATGTTCACCGCCGACATCTCCCTCTGCACTTGACTCACGCTCGAGTGTCTCTGCCCAATAATTTGGTTTCACAAACTCCTCCGACAGCTGTGGTGGCTGCCAGCAATTTTGCAATCTTCATAACAAAATGCAGCTGCACTTTTATTCTTTTTCTTTTCCAGTTTCTTGCTTTCACTTCCATCTTCATGTTTAGTTCTGTTAAAATAATGATTTTTATGTCACATTCCTGCTTTTTTTTTTTTTTCTTTGTCCAGTGTATGCACTTGTCTGTCAGCATGAAACTGTTGTATCTTTTCTGTTACTGCATGACAACCTGTTCTGTCACTCACCAGTGTCTGTGTAAATCTAGATCAGCAGTATGTGGGTTTCCTTTCTCTGCAGTGATCCAGATAACACGTCATTATTCCAGAGGACAGTGAGAGAGAACGTTTGGGTTAAGGATGACAGGAGCTTGGGAATATACGGGCAAATAGAAGAGGGGATTTTGTAAATGTGTGTGTTTGTGTGTGTGTGTGTGTGAACTGTGCATGTGATAGGCAGTTTAAAGGCAACTCCTCAAAGTACACAGGCTCTTGGCTCATCCGTCACAGTCGACTGCTCCCAAATGTTATTTTAGCATCTACATCAAAAACCGAAGCTGTGTTTGAATATTTATGAATCTAGATTTCTAAATTATTTGGTGTTTCAACATCGTCGTCGACATGCATTAATGCAAAATTATGAAGAGGGAATACATATTTGTTTTTTGTGGGGGTTGCTGGATCGCTGCAGCGGGAGGGGAAGCCTCCCTGGTGCACACAGCTCTGCCACAGACCAGGAGAAACAGTGCTGCACAACAACTGAATAATTTGGAGCGGATGTAAATTGACTCTTTAAACTCCAAACCCTTTAACACGCGTTTGTTCGGCTCTGCGTCTCAGGTCTGTAGGTGAAACCTGTGTGTGTATTCTAACCACTGATGTCCTTTAGGATTTTGTTTCCAATGCATGCTGTGCTAAACCAGAACAGAAGAGTTCTGGTGCGCATCGTACTGCGCTGCCCTGGCTGCTCTCTGCATGTGCTGAACTGAATGTACTGTAACACACAGGTAGTGATCACAGTCACCACACTGTCATTATCCTACAGATTAAAGACTCTGTTGTTATAGCAGGTTTTAAAACAAAGGGAATTATGCAATATTTCAGTGAGTACATTTAAAATAGCATATTTATATTCAGTATTTTTATGATTCACTGTCACTTTAATGAGTAATATGGATGCAACACGGATTGAATATATGTTTGCTCATTACCAGTAAGACAATCACAACAGTGTCACAACTGTGGTTGTTTATTGGAATCCTTTACATTCTAAAATATATTTTTTATATTTCATTTGTTTGTTTTTTTCCTATCTTTATTCGAGAGCAGGGTCTTTCCATTTGAGAGTAGGGCTTGATTTCACGTTCAGATTTTGTAATGCTTTCACTCAAAACCCCACGCTTGCACTCAAATAGCCTCTGCTTGAGCTTAGATTTGCTCTGCTTGTGCTCAAACTGTGCTCTTGCACTCAGATATTTCGTTGCTCGGACCGAGCAGCTTCAGCTCCTCTCCTCGAGCTCATGCCGTTGGATTGTTTTGTGCAACAAGTCTGTCAAAATGTCCCAAACAATAGAATGCCAGGTTTGCCGTTGACAGATGAAATAGTCCCGCCCTTGTAATGGGTGTGTAGATGAAGCAAGCTAAATGCATGTACTAAAGCCGTTGAGGATGGAAGAGCATGAACAGGGTTAAAGTAACCACCTGTACGGGACTCTTAAAGAAGTAAAGGGAACGCACCCACAAGGCATAAATCGTGAATAAAGACAGGAAAAAAAACTTAATTTTAATGATAGGTAACACACTAGAAGTCTATGTATGAGTTCACACATCTTTCCCCTTAACTCTGTCTTTCACTGACCTTTTTATGCTGCTACATAACTTCACTGGAGTGTTTATATGTCACTTTAGAGTCAATAAAAATGACCTTAATGAAGAGAGACCTCTGAATCTTCTTTCAGTAAGTCAGTGTCTGGTGTTTGATTTTAGACGTTGGACTTTCCTCATCTTCCTCCCTGTAGTTTTGTGGTGTTGTTTGGTGCATGTGTTTATTTCTTTACTCACTTGTTGCAGTCTGTCTGAGTCGATCCCTTCCGTAGTTGTTTGAGACTCTCTCCCGGGCACGTTGATCTAATTGCAGTCATGGGTTGCACTGCTCTGTGTGCATCACTGTTGTGTTTGTGCTGACACACCACAGGGCAGCAGAGAAAGAGGGGGGGGGGGGGTAGGTTGCAGCTGTAATATAGTAAGTATAGCTGAGTGAAGATCGTCTGTGTAGACGACAGTAAGTAACTCATTCCGCTTAATCATCCTGCAGTACGTGTCTCAGCTTGTGTATTGATTGACATGGGCACAAAAGGCTGCCAGAGCCGTCTGGACTGTCAAGTGAGTCACGGCTGACTTTTCACTTTTTGTCCCGGCAGATTCTCCCAGTTAGACGTGATAGTGTTTCCTGTGAGGAAGACTCTGATCCTGTAAGACTGATTGTAAATAAGGACTAAAGTAGTCTGGTGTAGCTTCCCAGTGGATGGTGTTAGCAGTGTCGGATGATGAAATGAATGCCGGAAACTTTAATTAGTATCGAAATGTCACAGTGTCTCTGGATTTAGTGGAGCTGTGAGTAATGATTATTTTCTTTATCACTAATCTGCAGATCATTTTCTCTTTCTCTAGATCTCTACAAGGTGTACATGGTGACACCTTTAAACCAAAGAGATACATTTCACCGTGATAGAAAACGCACAAACGCATCAAATCCTCACAATTGAGAAATTGGCACAAAGACACATTTGGAAATTTTTCTTATTTGAAATATTTATACTAGAAACCCAAATCTACTCATCTGTGAGTTAAAGTAGGTGAAAGCAAAAGTTTATTGTTTTTTTTATTCATATTTGCATCACTCTAACTTTGATCTTCTCTCGTCTTGCTGCTCACCACCATGGGACACCGGGCAGCTGTGGCGTCCAACAGTCCCCACCTGTCCGCGTCCTCCGCTCACTCCCACGGCATGGTCAACGGTCAGAAGTCACTGGAGCTGTGCGGCCACAGTCCCGACGACCGGCTGCCCTCCCCACTCACCAGTCCGCTGCTCAACGACGCCGGCAGCGTCCGCACCGACGACGAAGACGAGGCTCGGAGGAAGGTCGGTCACCAAGGAGCGCTTTCATAACTTTGTTCCATCACTAATTAAGATTGTCTTCCCTAAAGTTGTGCTGCAAAGCCATCGTGAGATACTGAAAATAGCAGTGGACCTAGATTACATGTCCTAAATAAACCTCCACTGGGGCTGAGGCTGAGAATATTCACCAGAGAAATGGGTTAGACGAGTAAAACAACTGATGAGGCACCAAATACTGTTGGACCTGCTCACAGTTAGATGGCTCAGTCTCCCTTGCTCAGAGTCCTCTCTCTGTTGTGTTGTCTTCGCAGAGGTTTCCAACAGATCGGGCCTATTTCATCGCCAAGGAGCTGCTGACCACAGAGCGAACCTATCTGAAGGACCTGGAGGTGATAACTGTGGTAAGACCAAGTCCAAGTCCGCCGTTTGTTTTCCCATTCGCTGTCCTCCGGGTAGAAAACATCGATTATTCCGCTAAAAAACACGGCGTCAGGCGGTGATACGGGGATATTTTGGCAGATGTGAATCCATTTTTTATTCATTCAACACACTCTGTGCCCTGAAAACACATTTATCTGTCTCACTGAAGGCTGTGAATACTAAACTGTGTTTGTGTTTAAAGAGATGGATGGATTTAGCAGCGTGCGACTCCCTGTTTCAGCCTGTTCCTTCAGATTTCGCCGGCTCGCTTCGAGCACACGGACACCATTTCATTTGATAACATTGCAAAGGACAAAGTGTCGCGAAAACAGGATATTAAATGTGCGGTGCAGCTCGTTCTGCTGAAAACAAGGAGGGATGTTCTTATTGAAGCCGCTCGTCTGATTCTCGACACGCACGCGGAGAAAAAGCATCACTTCTTTTCACTGGCGGGTTCAAAGGCTGCATCTTTTCTCGTCTTGTAATTTTCAGAGAAGCCTCTCAGGCATCTCATAAATATTTGGGTTGGCTCGTGTCCTCGTTCTTGTTTCGCGTGTGTGTGTGTGTGTGTGTGTGTGTGTGTGTGTGTGTGTGTGTGTGTGTGTGTGTGTGTGTGTGTGTGTGTGTGTGTGTGTGTGTGTGTGTGTGTGTGTGTGTGTGTGTGTGTGTGTGTGTGTGTTGTGTCCATCTCCCTCTCCTTCTCCTTCCACACACTAGTTGGTAAGACCACTTTTTGGGGTGAAGTCATCAGAGCAACAGCCGGTGCTTTTTTTTTTTTTATCTCTCACAAACTCTTCTCGAAACACTCAGGTTTCCTAAAAGCCACTTCCCTTTCCCATCCCGTCAGCTAAATAAAGCTGTGTCCGCTGTGCCCCTGACACACACACACACACACACACGCACACGCACACACACACACACACACATGCAACATTTGACTTAATGAAGCTATATGTGTTAAGAGTGATTGGCTTCTGATTCCTGCGCTCGTCCTCAGGCGATGAAAGGATTAAAGACGTCACTGAGCTGACGGGCAACGGCACAGACAGACGGCTTCTGGAAGCGTCCAGTGAAAAGCTGCTTTAACGCAACATCTTTCAGTGCTGAGTACGAATAGGAACAGAGTAGCAGGGCCTTGACACAAAAACCCCAAACGGACTCAGGAAATACATGGAACAAAGCACATTACTTACTTTTTTATACCTGCTGCATCCAGGTTTATTAAATGTCTTGGATTTATTTGGTCTGAACAAGAAAACCCCCTCTGGAAAACCCCGTGTGGTGTCTCTCTTGGTAGTTGTGGTGCTGTAGACGAGCCAAGTACTTTTTTCTTATCTAGAGTCACAAATCTGCCTTGAAGGGCTTTGCAATCTGTGCAGCACACCACATCCTCTATTCATAGACTTTCGATTCAGATAGGAAAAGGTTTTTTTTGTTGTGTTGTTTTCAAAGTGTAGAAAGTTAACCCCCCCCAAATTCATCACAGTATGAGGGGTTTCACCACAGGTTTCTAACTTTACAACATAAACCCTCATTACTGGGTGTAAAATATGTATAATTATAGATTTCCCTTAACCCTCCTGCTGGTGGCCCCCTGACTCACTATGGGAGATTGTCGTTTGCATGATTGTGTTGGAATCGATCGAAAATAAAAACAATAGCTATAACATTCATTCTTTCTGCAGCAGAAAGCCCAGACCTCTGTCCTTGTAACGTTGTACGCTCATGCTAACGTTGTTATGCTTCTTTATGTGCTCTCAACAACTAAAAAATGTATATCGTTCAAATAACTTATGGGTTGTTTAGAAATATTTGGTTAATGTTTCTATATTTGGAAATCTTTTGGATCAATATGTTTTCTGTGTTTATTTGAGCAAAATTCAATGAAAGAATATATCAGATTTTTGTATTTTTACATTTCAAATACAATTTTAATACTTTTCATTATTTATTATGGTTTATTGACAATTTAACCTTTTAGCTTAGGTTACACAGATTGTAGAGTTATGAAGCATTTGAAGCTACTCCAACACCACATTAAGCAAAAGTACCAATGATGGCACTGGCGGACCTTTTCTCTAACTGTGTGTGTGTGTGTGTTTTGATGGCAGTCTTTTCAGAGTGCAGTGGGTGAAGACGAGGCGACTCCAGACTCTTTGAAGAGCACCGTCCACTCCACCTTCGAGCCTCTGCACAAGTTTCATGCAGGTTTTCTCAGGGAGGTGGAGCAGCGGCTGGCGATGTGGTGAGTGTCGTTCCCCCCCCCCGATGTTTCCGTGCAGGGTCAAGAACTCTTCCAGTGATGTGTCGGTTTGTTTGTTTTTCCAGATCTACTTCAACTTCCACCATTTTTAATGAGTTTCATTGGCATTTAGTTTGAGAGAGGGGGGGGGGGGCGACACTGGTCCCTTTAGTTGACCTGAGGAGCTATCGTCTCCATAGCAACAGTCGCTCTACACTGTCGCCGGCCTTTCTTTTGGCCTGTGGGTTTCTGCTGTCTGACTTCCTTAATGATGTTGTGCTTTATCGAACTTACACTGAATCACACAGACACACACACACACACACACACACACACACATTCAGATGTGCAGACAGTGATTCATAAAGCCTGTCAGACTGTAAAATGTATGACCATTAACTGCGGACGTGCAGTAATATATGTTTACTTACGTGCCTATTATAGCAAATCTTTGTTAGAGCTTCAAATTAAAGCCGGAAGTAATATTTAGTCAAAGCTGCTGATAAAGAACCAGATTCAAATGTGAATGTAAATTATCCAGCACTACACATGTCTCTCTATTCTCTTTGCATATTCAAACATTCCAGTAGATGTATGTACCTCTGTCATTGTGACCAACATTATAGATCAGTCTGTCACAGATGAAGATGAGTGTGTTTTACAGACTGAGAGATGTTTCCTTAAATGCACTGTTAAAAATACATATTCTGAGTGAATACAGTGGCAGCAAATTACTCCCTATGTGGGGAGAGTCATGCTCAAGGGAGACACCTGCTGGTGGGTCCCTCTCAAAGTTCTCTCCAACTTGAGATGAGGGGAAACTCATGTGAATAATCAATAAGCAGGAAGTGCTGTTGTGTCATTTAGTCAGTTACTCCACTCTCAACAGTAATAACCATAATAACTAAGTGTAAGGAGAAGGCAGCTGTCAAAAGCAGATGTTTCAAACACCCTATCACCCTGTTTAAGAAAGTGATAAAAACAATCCTGGATTTGCCCCCTGATTTGGATCTGTACCAAAATTTGAGTGGTTTTTTTCTTGATCCAAATCACATCCTTCCAGGTTTCATGATAATCATTTGAGTAGTTTTTGCGTAACCTTGCTTACAAACTAAGCTACCAACAAACAAGTGGCCAGGGGTGATACCATAACCTCCTTGAAGCTGAAGTAAAATTTGCTTTGCAAGGAGGATTGAATCCAAATTGATAAAGGTTATTTAAAAAAACACATTTTCAGAAGCAAAATACAAACAGAAGACAGAAGAGTAAGCTTTTTGATATAAATATGCTTCCACAGTATCTTGGTTCATCAGTCTAGTCGTTCTAAAGTTGAGATGTTTTAAAAGCAAAAACTAAAAACCTAATGAAGCTGCTGTGTATCTGTTGTAGGGAAGGACGCTCCAACGCTCACATTAAAGGAGACTATCAGCGCATTGGAGACGTTATGTTGAAGAATCTGCAAGGTTTGAAGGTGAAGCACAGATTGGTTTTAAAACTCTTGCATATCTGTAAAAACTGAAATGCATCCACACTCATGTGTTTTTGGCATTTCCCCAACTTAAATGTGTCCCCAGCCGCTGACGGCAAACCTGCACAAGCAGTCTGAAGTCCTGTTAGAGCTGGAGAAGGCGTGCAGGGCGTCCCGCAAGCTAGAAGGTCTCTGCAGGGACTTTGAGCTGCAGAAGGTCTGCTACGTCCCCCTGAACGTCTTCATCCTGCGGCCGCTGCATCGCCTCGCTCACTACAAGCAGATCCTGGAGCGCCTGTGCAAACACTACGCCGCTACTCACGTGGACTTCAGGGACTGCAGAGGTGTGACGCTCGCACCTATGTTGATAGGTCTGGAGCCGCAGAATAATCCAACAGATGATATTCAGTGACGACTTACCTGTGGGTTTTTTCTGCAGCTGCTCTGGCTGATGTGTCTGAGGTGGTGGAGCTGCTCCAGGGAAGTTTAATCAAGATGGAGAACTTCCAGAAGCTTCTGGAGTTGAAGAAGGATTTGATTGGCATTGACAATCTTGTTGTTCCTGGTCGGGTGAGTTGAGGAAATTTGATTCTGTGTCAGACTTTCAAACATCTACCTACGTTTTTAGAGACAGGACGACCTTGTGGGCACATATCATATGGACGAATGTGCCTTGAGCAGCAGGTGGCTCGACTTCTCGTTGGTTCAGACGATTAACCCAACCGTCACCAAACCACACGCTGAATTGTTATTTTGATCCTCACCAAATTTCACACACTCATAGAAATCAGTCCCCTTAATACACCAGAATTTTTTCCGACCAAGATCCATGAATTAGTGCCTTGGGAAATTGGTGAAAATATTTTTAAAAATCCGGTAATATTAAAGAAAGGGATTTTAAAACATTCCTGAATCCGCCCCTTTGTCCAGATCTGTGCCAAAATCAAATGGGTTCTTTCTCGGCCAAATTCCCACCCTTCCACCAAGTTTCTTGAAATCCTGTTCAGTACTTTTTGCGTAATCGTGCTCACAACAACAAAAGTAACTTGCTCGGTGGAGGTAAAAATGCCCCAAAAAACGGCTTGTAAGTTTGTTTGTTTTTTTACTTCCTTTGTAGTTTGTATCTAATAAATAATGTGCGTGTTATTTTTCCATGTTCTCTTTCTCAGGAGTTCATCAGGTTAGGCTGCCTCAGCAAACTGTCTGGAAAAGGCCTACAGCAACGAATGTTCTTCCTGGTAACGCCCACTTTCTGAGAAATTACTGATCTAATTATTTAGTTGAGTGAGCTCAGCGGAAAAATAATTAGACTTTTATCTTCCCACCTATACATAAATCAGATGGTGTTGGCAGGGAAGCATAACAAGTTGTTCAGGCTCTGTCGTTATGGTTCGAAATGTAACTTGTAAACAGAGCAATAAAAATGTTGGAGTATATTTGTACAGTGGAACATTGTGGTGAAGAAAAGTAATTAACTGTTGGAATTTATTTTTGTTTTGATTTAAAAGACTGTAAATGCCCCTTTTCTCTTTTCCCTCTTTCTGGCTGTAGTTCAACGACGTCATTTTGTACACGAGTCGGGGGATGACGACGACCAATCAGTTCAAAGTGCACGGACAGCTGCCGCTACATGGCATGAAAGTAAGAGCTGTGTTACTTTCACTGAACACAAAGTGCTGCAAACGGCTGTCACCAGTTTGTCATTACTGCGAATAAACTGCTTTTAACGGCTGAGCGGCTGCCGCTGCTCTTTCAGGGATTGCCTCCACACACACACACACACACACACACACACACACACACACACACACACACACACACACACACACACACACACACACACACACACACACACACACACACACACACACACACACACACACACACACACACACATTCATACAGTCGCACTCACACACACTCTCAGGACATCTTCACAAATCCTTCTCTCTCACTCCTCCTTCTCTGCCGTTCTGTCTATTTCGGTCCGTTCTGTCCCAGATACCGCTCTCCTCTAATGTTTTATCTGTGTCTGGGTTTTTTTTCGTGCGTTCTTCTGCCAGATCAGGGAGAGTGAAGACGAGTGGGGCGTTCCTCACGCCTTCACGCTGGTTGGAGAGCGACAGTCGGTGGTGGTGGCAGCAAGGTGAGTGTGAGTGTGTGTGTGTGTGTGTGTGTGTGTGTGTGTGTGTGTGTGTGTGTGTGTGTGTGTGTGTGTGTCTGTCCACCACAGACACCTTGTACCTAGACCTAAAACTAACCTTTGTGTGTGTGTGTGTTTCTTTTTCTGGAGTGTGGAGAGTTTATATATGGAGCTGTCTGGGAATCACTAGACATGCACAGCTGAGTTCTCGCAAATATATTAAACTATAATAGGCACATTCTTTTTTTTTATTATTATTGATTCAGCCTCAGGAGTTGATCCATTACGGTGGAATTTCCATTGGGGATGGCGGGGGTGTGTTTCCATAGTTTTCAAAATCCTGATATGGTTCCCCTGATGTTTACAGTTGTGTGTGTGCTCATCACTTTTAATTACAGTGAGCTCACAGCAATTAAGATTCATGGGCAGAGCCTCTTTCTATTCCCTGCGTTCTGCCTCTCAGGCTCAGTCCTCGGCCTTACCTGCCTGACAGGAGGAGCTGTGTGTAAATGTGGGACTGAAAACTTCTCTTTACGTTCCTTTTAAAACATTATTTTTCAATGTTACTTTCACTTTTACTTGCAAAATTGCATTAAAATGTTTTTAATCACAGTTTTAACCAGAAGGTGAAGTTCATACCTTCACTAAGGCTCAACAGTCCCATCAAATTCAAGAGATGACAGATGAAAGCGTACCAAAGAAGCACATTTTGGGCGGATTGAATACATAGTTTTTATTTATGTTAATATTCTCAAAAACATATGCTGAATTCATCTGATAATTGTTGTTAAACTATCAATAATATCACAATGTGTGTAGTTTTTTTCATGTATTTTCATCGGTTTTTATTTACTAATTTGTTTTAACACAATATTTCTTTGATTGTGAGATATTTTTTAACCACTTTTCCTGACCAACAAACACTTTTTAAAATGTGTGTGTTTTTACTCTAGTTCAGTGACGGAGATGGAGAAGTGGATGGAGGACATAAAGATGGCGGTAGAAATGACAAAAACCAGCAACGGGACTTCGTCTGACCTGGGGACCTGCAATCTGACCGACAACAGTAAGTTACGACATAAACATGCAGTTCAATCTGAAACGTATGATTCAGTCTCCAGAGTTGATCCATCGAGGAGTGAAAAACAAACAGTGCATCATCAGTCGCTGTCACAAAATACTATGAGTACACCGTCTGAAATCCAGGACTCCCTTTGCTTTGTGAATAATCTGACTCTGTCTGTGTTTGAGCCCATCTCCCCTCACCGCCCCCCTCGTCTTCTAGCAGTAACAACCTCCTGACTTTCCCAGAATGCCCTGAGGACTCCCAGGCGGAGGTGGAGTCCGAGGACGATATGACCGCCCTGCAGCACGCCGCGCCGGAGAGGCCCACCCCTCACCGTGGTAACACCATGGTGCACGTGTGCTGGCACAGGAACACCAGTGTGTCCATGGTGGACTTTAGCATAGCTGTGGAGGTACCGGCCAAACCTCAGCACTCAACCTCAGACCTGCTCCTCCCTCCTCCCACCTCCTGCCTCGCTGTTTTCTTCCTTCTGACTGTTTCTGAGTGTGTGTCTGTATCTGAATACACTGTGATTATGTCTCCGTGGTAACAGTATCCTCCTGTGCTGCACTGCATCACCTTAACTATGCTTAAGGATATATCTTTTTAATATATTCGATTCATTTTAAGGCTCATTCTTTTCACTTTTTAGTTTTCACAAGTACAAAAAAAACTAAATACCTAAACATTTTAAAATTGGTTAAGAACCTGAGACCTAATCACTGAAACATTGGTGTTACAAATTTGTTCTATAACTGAAATTTTCAATGCAGGAACTCTAATAATATTTTTCTTCTAAAAAATCAAAGATAGATGATCAACAGTTTGTTTACATTTATCCTTTTTTGCATAACTGATTTTCTACGCTGTGCCTGTTGTCACAATATTTTTACATATTTAATATCGAGCTAGTGAGCCCTTTGAAGTAGAAGAATGCAGAGCGACCTCTGCTTTCCTCTTCTCTCCTGCTAGTTTTTCTTCGCACGTTACCGCCACCAACTGTCGATCAGCAGAATAGCATGAAACCAATGACGGGATGTGAATCACGCCACCCACATACATGGTGCTTAATCAACAATACAAACAAAATGGGACGTCCTCATGTAGAAGAGATGCTCTGTGGTGCTACTAGTCTACAAAAACTCCAGAGGTCACGTTTTTAATGTGCTCTTTAAAAATCAGGTAATTTTAGTTTTAAAAACTGAAAACAATGAGCCTTACAACTCAATATTTGAGCTATTCTTACATCTGATAAATGCTCATTTCCAGTCACTGTGTGTTAAAGATGATTTATTTGCAGCCTCAGTGAAAATACCGTTCCCACCTGTTCCCTCCTGTGGCTCAGCGTAGCCAATTTTCCTTTATCCAAACTCTAAAGTGTGGCTTTTCCTGTGTGGCTCTGTCCTCTCTCTCCCCTCCTGGCACTTGAAATGTCTGAATGTCTATAAATAGAGAGAGAGCAGCACCTAGATCTGCTAAACGTTCCTGATCTCGCACTCACAGATGGGATCCTGTTTTGGGATGTAGCCTCCTTACAACCCAGCTGTGTCCGGGTCTAGCTCTGCTCTTCCTCTGTAACCGCGTCCTCTTCACAGCCTTGCCTGGACACTCACCATGTGACCGATTGTGTTAACCCCTGCCACTGCATGCCTGTGTTTCACCGACTCAGTCTCTGTGTTTCTGTCCTTCCCTCCCTGTCTGTTTTTTCTCTCTCTCTGTCTCTCTTCCCCATGCGTCTGTGCGTTCCTCCATGGTAGAGGACCCTAGTCCAGTCAGTGGGAATATGGCCCCCTCGGTGGGGCCCCCCAGTGGCCAGGGACCGGTGCCTCTGTCTGTTATCTGCTGGTACCGTGTTCAGAGCCTCTCCTTTAGTGAATCCTGCAGGAGTCTAGAGGTAAAGGAGCCAGGCAGACAGGAGAGGCCCTGTGTGTGTGTGTGTGTGTGTGTGTGTGTGTGTGTGTGTGTGTGTGTGTGTGTGTGTGTGTGTGTGTGTGTGTGTGTGTGTGTGTGTGTGTGTGTGTGTGTGTGTGTGTGTGTGTGTGTGTGTGTGTGTGTGTGTGTGTGTGTGTGTGTGTGTGTTTGTTTAATTCCACTGCTCCATCAGGCAATGTTACCAAAGGCTTCACAGGAACAAGAATAGAACTAGCTGTGGTGCCTCAAGTTGTATTTAGTATAGTAATCCATCAATTCCTTTAATAGGAATTTGACAGCTGAAGATTCAAAATGAAATTGCTGGTAAAAACACCATGATCATAAAACAGAATCTGACTGAGAATAAACGGAAGAATACAGTTTTATAGTTATAGTTCTGAACAGTGATTCCCAACCAGTTCTACTCAGGGGCTATTGTCCCAATAGGAAAATAGTTATTTATAGTTCAGTTAAACAAATATATATCTACGTGTATATTATATATCTACATATTTGTGCATAGTAAAATAAACACAAAAGATTAAAGATATTTAAGTTAATTAATTAAGTGAAAACAATTAGAACATGAGAGGTAGTGTTGATGAATTGGTGATTACACTGTCTCTTGCTAGAGCTGTGTGGATATATTGTATCTGTTTTTTAATTGTTAGACTGTAATGGTTCATGTTATGGTGCTAACAGTAGATTTA
This sequence comes from Hippoglossus hippoglossus, assembly GCF_009819705.1. Taxonomy (NCBI): domain Eukaryota; kingdom Metazoa; phylum Chordata; class Actinopteri; order Pleuronectiformes; family Pleuronectidae; genus Hippoglossus; species Hippoglossus hippoglossus. The sequence continues at coordinate 13,947,821 of NC_047171.1, read as the reverse complement.
GAGTCCAGAATAGAACAGAATAGAATAAAAGAGAGAATGTTTAAGAGCCTAAATGTCTATGACGTGGTTTTGTTGTTAATTTCAAACTTGTCCTTTTTTCCCTTATTTCCAGAATCAACTGTCAGGAAATTTACTGAGGAAGTTCAAGAACAGTAACGGTTGGCAGAAGCTCTGGGTGGTCTTCACCAACTTCAGCCTGTTTTTCTACAAATCTCACCAGGTGATTGTCCAGTGAACACAGAGAACACACCCCAGTCATTCCTCCTCCTCCTCCTCCTCCTCCTCCTCCTCCTCCTCCTCTTCCTCCTCGTTCTGAGCCTGTCAAAGGGTTTTTTCTCCTCTGGGCTGAGAAGCATCACACCTTTGTATTGAATGTCAAATCTCTGTGTCATATTAGTGGTGAACACACTTTCCCATGCTCTTTGTGCAACACATTCTGTGAGTTTTTCAGCATAAGCAAGTTTTAAATTCTGTAATCAATAAAAAATAATATTTTTATACTTCTTTTATAAAAAGAAGCATCAACCAGACAGCTCTTCCTGCTTTACATATTATAATTTGCTTATAAATAACAAGTTTAATGATTAAGCCAGTGGCCATTAACTGTAAACACAAGATGAGCCCAACACACAATATTAGCACTTCCAACACATACTATTATCATTTATTGCTGCAATGTTGAGGAGCTGAAACCCAATATTTTTTACTTTCTTATACAAGATGTATCAGTAGAGGAATCTTAAACCCTGAGTCTAGTTGGGGATTGTGACATTTTAGTTGTCTATTAGTTCTAAGCAGTTCCACCAATGAGACATTTCCTCTTTTTAAATAACAATTAAAAAGCTGTAAAACTATTCAGAAAACATCTTTTGAATATGTCTTCCACTGTTGGTCCTTATTTGAGCTATTTTTCTTTTATGCCACTGAGCCTTTTATTTACATGTCACTTTTAATTCAGTGTCCTTTATCATGTCTCTTGTCTCCTCAGGATGATTATCCACTGGCCAGCCTTCCTCTGCTGGGTTACTCTGTCACCGTCCCCTCAGACTCCGAAAACATTCACAAGGACTACGTCTTCAAACTGCATTTCAAGTCCCACGTCTATTACTTCCGAACGGAGAGTGAATATACTTTTGAGAGGTATTTATTGTCCACACTCGCATTTGCTAAAGCTGCTCTCAGACATGACCTCAGGGAAATATCAGGAAAATTAGGTCCAAACATTTTCTGGAGTTTCAAATGTTTTTTTACAACACATTGAGGACGGTCTTATCACCGAAAGCTCTATAATTCCGTTGACTCTCCAAGTTGACATCTTCGGCAACTTCTTCTACATTTATGGCTCCTCTTTTTCACCCTGAGATATTTGTATTATTCCAGTTTTGCATCCGTCTATGTTAGAAACATCATCACACATCAACATTTTCCTGCGGCTTTCTCACATGGGCTCACTTGGAAAATGTCCGGAGCAACTGACTCAGACATTTGCGTTTTTACATACAGCCCAAGCAGGAAATTTCAAATAAAACTGTCCAGAGTTCAGTGCATGTCTGAAAGCAGCTTTTGCCGTTTTGTGGCATCCCGGACGTCAGAGGACTCATGAAGCATCTCTCTCTGCCCACAGGTGGATGGAGGTCATCCGCAGCGCCACGGTCCCCTCCGGCCGCGCTCGCTTCCTGAACAACAAGGAGTCTCATCTTCACTGAGTCGACTCGCTTCCACACACTTGTCTCCTTCGGGTGGCGTCCGCTCTTCCTCCCCCACCCCCCCCCTCCTGGACTCTTTGCTTTTTTCTTGTCTACATACAGTATATCCGGGACATTTGTACACGTGTCCATGCACATTTGGTGCTTTTTAATGCTTTAATGGTGACATGTCCGCTGGTTTAGACTGCATCAGAGACTGCATTTTTTTGGCATTTTTACTCTCAACTCTGAAACCTCTTTTTACGGATGTCATTTTATACTGTTTTCTAATGGTCTCAACCACTTCTTATCTTTCTGGTTTTAACATTTTTGCCATCAGCAGGAACATGTTGATATAGAAGCTCAGCATTCTTTCATAGATGGTTAAACTATCACTACATTGTCACAACACTTTTGTCTACTTGGTTCATTTTATTAAAAACAGCTGCTTTGAAAACTGTCTTGCCAACTTGGTGCCAAAACTGGTTTATAGCGACATCCTGGACTTTTTAACGGTATTTTGTTACACTGGGGATAAAGAAGCGTCTCCTATGCTACAAACCATGTCATTTAAAATCATGTAAAACAGGCCACCTTTTAAAGGTCAACGCTGTGTTCGCATCCGGACCGGCACAATGTGTTCTTGTTTTAAAAAAAAAAAGAAAGTGATGAAAATATGAAATTATTTTTGTTGTATTATTCAACATAATCCTAGGATTGATCACGATGTGGCCAGAGGTAGCTGCCATCACCACTAACTCCATTTCAAGTAAATATTCTATCTGCTGATGTTTGTTGTACGAATAGGTCTCAAGACTGTTTATCTTCTTTTGAAATCTTCCGTTTCCCTTCGGCAGTGAAATGACAAAATGTGAGAAATGTTCATAATCATCGTATTATGAAGACGTGTGTCAGTGAAAGCTTTAAAGATTATGTGTGAGACAAAATAGAAACTTTCAGTTCTAAGTGCTGTCGCCCTCACTGAACTACAGGCTGCCTCCTGAACGAAGACGCCCACATATTTTTATGGGTATAAATGAATGGAAATGTGCATTCGACAGGGTTTTGCAGTGAAGTGAATGAGACGGAAAAAACCTCTGTTCTGCTTTGGAATCGCAGCGTTTTTCCAGACGTCAGAGAGCTCTGTGGAAATGAAAGCAATAAAACACATATTCACACTTTGATTTGTGTTCGCTTGTGTTTTGTGTTGCAGCTCCACAGGCAGGAGACTTGTTTGTTACGAGTGTGTTTACAGCTGTGACCTACAGATGGCGTCATTCATCAAGAAGTTTGCTTCAGCCACACTGCTATAGCATTGTATAGTGTGGTGTTCTATAGCAATGCAAACAATGACAAGCAATGTGCAGAGCCTTGTTTTTGTTCTGTACAGTGAATGCTGTCTGGCTCAAAATTAAAAAATCTTTTTTATTTTCAAACCATCTAAACCTGCACAAGGTTTTCATGTTGAAACAGAGACTAATGCGTATCCCAGCATCGAGACACACCGGAACTACATTATGATTTTAGAAAGCTCAGATATGAAATCTTGATGAAGTACCAGTGTGTGTGTGTGTGTGTGTGTGTGTGTAACCTTATAACTCTAATAGATGACATAAAGATGTTTTGTTAAAGGAATAAGGTAATTTCAAAAGATAATGTTTTAAGCAACATACAATATTGCAATGCGGTTTCAGGCACAATATCCTCTAATCTACTGCCTGTCCGCGTGTACACATGTGTACGTACTTTTACAGAAATCTTTGTGAGGACCATTTTGAGCCTAGAACCTAAGCCTGAGGACATTACTGGAAAGTGACCAGACCAGGCGTTTTAAGACGTGCTTTTAGGTATGAGGTTAGAATTAGGTTGAGGTTAGGGTTCTGAGCTAGGGGGATAAATTATACTAGTGAGTGTCATCACCAAGATAGAAATATAAGGTGTGTGTGTGGGTGTGGGTGTGTGTGTGGTCTGGGTATTACTCATGTTGTGGGGATCTAAACCTGTTTACAGAGTCACATTATGGGGACTTGTCTTCCTCCAACTTACAACTTATAGCACTAAAGCTCATATTTGGTGTTAATCAATCACATAAAAGTCTTGTATAGTAAATCTAATCTGTTCTGCTTCTATCAACCAGCTTGATTAGATGATATTTACCCACTTTTATTCTCTGGTTATTCAGTGAAAATATCCTTTGGTGTAAGTTACAAGCGGTTATAATCAGAGACAGAAACTCAACTAAACATGTTTTAACAATGACCCTGTTCTCCAGAGTTGGGATTTTTTTGTCGTCATAGGAAAATATTGATTCAGTCATTCATGCGGTTAAATACTCACTGTCCAAAGTCCAGGCTCAGCACGCACGCACGCACGCGCACAAACACACACACAAGCACGCCAGTGGGCGGGCCTTTACGCCGGTAAGGGGCGGAGCGCGCCGAGGAGGCAACCAGCAGATTAAACACCTCCTGTGTTTCTGTTTGGCGCTGAACGAGCAGTACAACTCTCGTGGAGAGGAGACTCCTAACATGACAACACGCGGGAGAAGACCGAGCTGAACGCGTTCACTTTTTAAAGACGACAACCATGAGACTCGGAGGTTGGAGCGAGGCGACCGCCGCGCCACAACATGAGTCAGCCTCAAACTAGCTGTGCGCAGTACTTGTGTGGATCCGAGAGACGGGTAACAAACCGGGGATGACCCTCCTGTAAAGCCTGCTTCCTTCAACTCGGGATTTCGGACGTGTCATTGATGCAAAGTGTTGCGCGCAGCGATGGCGACGACTCCTGCGCACCCGGAGACCAGGAGATTTACGCGTGGTCTGGGTAAACCCGGCACCGCGGCCGAGCTCAGGCAGAGCGTCTCGGAGGTGGTGAGGACGTCCGTGCTGATTGTAAGTCCACACCTCCTCCTCCTCCTCCTCTTCCACCTCTTTAACACTGTGTTATAATGTCTGCCTAAACCGCTGTGCGGCAGGAGGTCACCTGAGTTCTCACGCACATTGAAGAGGCAGCTGAGTTTGGACCAGCCAGGTGGGAACACGTGGGCTTCAAGGGTGGACAAGTACAGGTCAAAGTATGAGGGAGTGACTCTGACCTGCACATGTGAGACTAGTGTTTATATGGGACTGAAGAATGGAGTTAGTGGAGTTTTCCATGTGGAATTTTGCCTATATGGCACAATTTTCAAAATACTTTTCTTTGTAGCGTATACAGAACATTTGATACTCTCTGCAAACTTTGATCCAAAGTCACAAAGTCACTCCACACCTTCACTTTCATCCTCACTTCTTCCATTCAGCCCAAGTGTCTTATTTCCCTCAGAGGCCATAAAGAATCAGTGCATGATCGAGGTGTTTTGTACTCTGTGTCTCCGGGAGGCACTGAGATGCCACATTACCTCCTCACAGGGGAAAGCATGTGTCTTGGATTTCACGCTCCAGGCCGTGTCCAGTGACACTGACATAATGCTGAATTGAACCGTCCACTTTGAGAACATCTGGGTGACGAGGACCTGCACCGTACCTCCTCGGTATCAGCTTTCCACAGAGGAAGAAAGGAGTCGAGCCCTTTGTTGTGTCCGAGTGTGTTTGGGTGTTTGCTTCTTCTCCGTCTGATTGCTCCAGTATTTTCAGGAAGAAGTTGCTAGGTGACTGAAACGTACACCGGCCAGGCCCCTCTGTCAGGGAAATGGAATCCTGAGTCAGGATTCCAGACATCCAACCACACCTTCTTATTATTTATTCATTCTGTCCCTGGTGCACTGCCAGATGCCCGAGGGAAGAGAGCAGGGATGGATCCAAGAATGCATGTTGAGAAATCAGCAGGCTGAAGGAGCGCTGAGCAAACTTGAAGTTCTGGGACTTTCCTTTTGTGTTTGTATCAGCAGGAGTTGAGCAGATCATTCGTTTGGTAAACTTGTTGGCAGAAACCTTTTGAATGAATTTTTTTTTCATTTTGCATGGTGGTCTTCTTGCAAATATTTGTTGTCATTTTACGTCCTTTGGTTGGGTTTGGGGATTCTTGTTCATGTCTCACTGTTCGTTTTTCATCTCTTTGTTGTAGTTTCTCGTCTCTGTGATCGTTTCGCATTTCTTTGTGGTGGTGGTGGTTGTGTTGTCTCTCTTTGTAATTATATTGTGCGACAATGTGTCCATTTTCTCTGTCTTTGTGGTTGTTTTTGTGACTTTCCAACAAGAAATATCCACACTCCATCCACTGGTTCTGGTCCGTGGGGCCCGTGCCACCTTTTCGTCATTTGTCTGGCCCCGCCCCTGGATATGTGAGCTATAGGGATGGAGCATATGGACGGACGTGTTGTGGAGTTCAAGTGTTTGCTCAAGCTTCTCAGTGGGACAAGAATGTTTCTGCACACACAAGACCTCTGTCCATGCAGTTTATAATTAATTCCTGCATGAAAAGTGTACACAGCAGTGGAGGGATGCAGGGACAATAAAGGGAAGATTGTGGCCATCGTCACCCGGTCTGATTCCTATGATAATGTTTTTTTGACTTGAAACACAAATGTTTCTGTCTTTGAAAGCATCCAGAGAGAAGCAACTTCAGAAGATCGTACAGACATATCTACGTATCATGCAGACATTTCAAGTCAAGTGCACAGTGCTGCTTGTGCATTTTCACCAAGACTCACACTGGCCAGAGCCTCTTTGTTTATTGTTTGAGTGGAGAGCAGAGAGACGTGTAACAGGCCAGAGCGCTCAGCTGAGCCGTCCCTCTGTGTCCCCCCCACTGCAGCCTGAGAACACTGTCAGCTCCATGACAGCTGTCATCGGCTTTGAATTTGTTTTCAACGCTTAGTTGCAACACAAGACACTTCCCTGCTACCTCTACATTATTTAGAGTAACGTGTTAAAGGTAATTTATTCCTGAAACACTTATTTGTTGAAATCCTCTTCACGTCCCGATAAGCATTAGTAAATTAAGTTGCCTAAAAAAGTTGGTGCCTGTGGCCTTCACACTGCTGTAATAATAGAGTGGGACACGGAAAAGTCGTCTCCTAGCAGTGGTCAGGCAGTGTAGCTTTGTGTGTTTTCAGTTTGCAGCTTGTGAGGATGTATCGGTTGCATTTGTAAGTGTAGCCTGCCCTTCGTAGCTTTTCCAGGATTACCAATCCCAGTGTGTAGTGTTTTGTTGGGACTTTCTTCAACTGTCCGCCCTCCATGGGCTTTAGACGTCAGTAATGTATTGGCTGTATGGGCATATGACAAATCAATGACAGTTGGTTGATGTTTATGTTGTGTGCACATTGTATGAAGCAGCTGGGGAGCAGTTGTGTAATTGTAATCGATAGTCCTAACTGCGTGCCACCTACTGGTGACGCACTGAGATCCTGAGTGTTCCTGCCGTGTGGCTGACCCACACATGTGGAGGTGCCCACCAGATGGGCGTTATTATGTAAGAGTGATGCCATTAAGTGTCCACGGCAACACACACACATAACTGACACACTTTGCGACCGTGAGGGAAAGTGGAGCTCTGGTGTGTGTGTACGTGTGTGTGTGTGAGAGAAACAAACATTACAATGTTGCAATGCAGACAAACCATCAACAGAGTACACATGTTGCTACTTAGCCCCGTTGTTAGGCATTAAAACTTTGTGGGAAAAGTCCCATTTGCAGGCTGAGCTGCTCTGACAGGATTCTCTGTGCCTCATGGAAGCGTTTTGTGTTTCTGTAGATGGCCGATGGACATTTTAGATGCTTTTTAATCTCTTTGGCAGGTGTACAGCATTTTTCCTGTCTTATGTTTCCTCCCAATCAAAACGTTGAGAAGCCGAGGTCGTTCATCCTCACTTGATGCATGTAAACGCCCCATTTCCAATCTCTTTTACCTGCTCTTACCTGAGCGACGTCTTCCTGCATCGTGTGACGTTACATTTTGTTTGCTCCAGTCAAACATTCCTGCAGTGCTTTGAAGAGAGTGTTAGATTTTCTGAGGTCAACATTACGAATCACGGCCTCGTCTGCTGCTTTGCAAGTTAAACTACAGTACGCTCTTGATCGCACTTTTTTCCCCCCAGGATTACCTAATTTTCAGTAAGTGTGTCACAGACTTTTTTCAACTCCTAGTTCTGCCTGAACATGTCTGTGCTGATCGTTAGCAGAGATAAAGTCATGTTCTCTCATGACCTGAAAGCTTGGGTTTGTTCTTCATGTCATTCAACAAACAATGTGTTTGGTAGATTTCAAGATTCACCTGGAAGAACCGGAATTAGTTGAGTGACTATAAAGGTAAAAGTTTGATAACCTCTCATCGTGTATCATTGGTTCTACCAAATTGCAAGAAACTAAAGCGGATGTCATATCGAAGCGGTCAGAAGATTACGGGCCTGTCGATGGTGTGAGGCCGAAGCAGCTCGACCACCCTCTGTACTCCTCGGTCTCAGTATGTTGGTATCAGACTAACAGGCTGCATGAGTTGCCTTTGTTAGTGTGACAGTAAATGCTGAACAACAAACCCAGGGGGGTAGAGATGCGAGCGAGTTCCCCGAATGGGTCAATAATACATGAGGCTGCTCTTGTAACCAGTGCACCCATTAAAACGCTCTCTCTTTCCTCTGCTGAGGATTGTACGAGAACAAAACTTTGATAACACTGGGTTTAAAATTCCAAACTAAACTTTCCCAGCATCTCAATGTGTCTTGTGTAAATCTCCTCGTTCAGAAATTGGAATGTTACTCTTCGTCCTATCAGGGCGGTTTCTACTCAAGAAAAGTTCCCCAGGTTTTCAAAGGAAGGCGTGGGGAGAGATGCAAAGAAACTGCATGAGGTGAAAGGGACCGGTGTAAGCAGGTGATCTGAAAATAACAGGAAGTTATTCATTGTACTAATCGACACGATTGCAGCAACAGCAGCATTGATGCAGAGTTCACTTCCTGTATATGTTTTTGCCAATTTTGATGGCTAAACCATTGAAAACTAGAGCAGTGCCTGTTCTAAACCTGCCTGTTTGGAACAGGTTGTTTGGCCTGTGGTGGCAGCTTTGTGAAACTGTCAAAGTGACCTGCAGAAAAGGAATTGCAGTAAGTGGAGACCGGCTGCAGGACTCAGTCCGCAGAATCCCGAAGCTGCACCTCCACTCAGTATGCAGAACTCCGAACTGGTGAATCAGTTGTCGTGAACGCACCAGTTAAAGTGCTCGACTAGTAATCGATCCCAGCCGCTAATGCTATAGAGCTCTGGTCTCGTTTATTCCAAGTGTCCAAATCAGAACATTCAACACTGCACTTCCTCAGGCCCTTTAAAAAATACACATGCCGCCTGTGAAGCCGATAATATGAACGGTTCTCGAGATATTTGAGCCACAGACACAGACAGAGATTTCTGGGATTATAAGATCGATGACTGAAAGATTTTGTTTTTTTCAGTTTTCGTAGAGAAGGAGAAGTCCTGGTGTGGTACGTCAGATGACTTGTTGTCATGTGGAAACTTGGGCAGAGTCCCTTCTACCTAACAACCATGGAGACGAGACACACCAGCTGTTAGAGAGTTTATGGTCTCTAAATGTTTTTAAGTGAATGCTCCGAATGTGTAAATGCATCCCACAGTAACCGAGGTGGAAAAGTTTCAACTCTGCGAGACCCAAGCACTGAGCAGTGACACATTGTTTGTGGGGCGAAGGCTTCAGGGAAAGTGAGAAATGAAACACACCCATCAAACTCACTATAAAATTTGTCTGCTTGGGTTCGGGCATGCCTCTTGGCAGTTGTGGTTTTAATCTAAACCAGATTCGCCACTCTCTCAGCCAGAGTGGGAAACTGGAGAGAACTCCTCAGCTGAGCACGTATCGGGATAATATAGAGCACTCTGTCAGAAACCGAAAAGTTTTCCTCCGTCCAGCTCGGACCGAGTCTGGTTGGTGCACATAAATCCTGCGGTAACCAAGCCAACGCAAAAAATCCGGTGGCCAGACAGACAGATTTGGTTCCAGTGCAAATGAAAACTGATTAAACATCATGGACATGAAGAGCACTTGGCTTATCTCTGTGGGACAGCTGTTGGTCAATTGCCTCATTGTGCCAGAATATATTTCAACATGTTAAAAAATAAAGAGAGTTTAATGTGAACGTCAATCAAAGACTGAATCCAAATAATTGGTTTGTGCTCACATCAGGAGATTATTTAACATTTTCTTTGCTGGGTTTGGGAAATAGTGTAATAATTAGTTTTTCTTTCTTTTAAATTTAACCTTGACCTTGACAAAACAACACAAGGGGGACAGGAACCGTGAACACAGGTGGGAGGTACGGGCAGGATGCAGGTGGACACGGCTACATGCTGTCGCTACCATCAAACACTGCGCGGATGAGTAAGAGCATGCACCAAACATGCATTTTGTTGTCGTGTATAACATAGACCAGACTATGAACATTTTATTTAAATGGAATAATGATTGTGACATGAGCCGTAGTTCTTGTAGCCAGTAGGTGGCGCTATAACTGAATATTGCTATGTAGATGATTTCAGGCAGAGACTTTTAGCAAACACATAAAGTTTCGAGCAGACTGGACGAAATATGCTTGAGTTACAACGTACTTCCTGGTCCATGGCAAAAAATCTAAACTCACGTGCTACCATGGCAACACACCATTTTACAAAAACTCAATTCTCATAATGTGGCATCAAGTTCTTGAGGCTTTATAGGTGGATAATAATAATCTTAAATATGAATAACCTACAACTATAATAATGTTAATAGTCTTATTATAATAATACAAAGAATCTTACAAATAGTAATAAGAATGATTATGTTATATTAAATAATGTTTTGCTACTTTTGTCCTCTATATAATCTGTGTACAGTGTAATCTGTAATCCATTGATTTCTGCTTCAGTGGCTTCACACTGACATCCACGTCTGTGCTCTGATTTCATGGTTGTTACATAATGTTCTCATTTTTTATTGGCATTTCCACTCCGCAGCTGTGCTTTGGGTAGAGTATTGTATGTAAAGATGGATGTCAGAGTTGTTTTACATTTCTTTTTCTTTTCTCAGAATAGAGGGATAGAGGAATAGTCACTGGCACCTTGAGTTAAGTCTCCGAGCTCTTTCCATCCTGTCCGAGCGGGAAGTGCCCATAACTTCCTGTCTTTCATCAGCGTGTGGGAGAGCAGGGGCCTGTCTTTTCCTAGATAGAGCAGGTTTCCTGTCGGCTGTATTTGGGCTGAGCAGAAGTTTCGGGCAGGGCTCGCTCTTGAACCGCCCACTCCGTCTGAGCGTTCTGCCTGATGGAGCACGGCTGTTTTGGAGCTCAGGAGAGGTTACCATAACAAAGTGGCTGCCGAGAAGCGTGGCCAGTGGTTGTTTTCCTGTCAGCGAGTGTATGTGCGGCAGCGCTCTGGACGTGTTATACACTCACCTCCACAGAACACGTGAATTCCCCAAATTCCCCAAATCCGACAGGTCTCAACTTGCCTGTTCCAGTTTTCAATTATTCCTAAAACAATGATGACAATGAAGGAGTTTCTCTGTGTCCCGTCATGGCTTGTTGCTGAGGAGCAGTTTGTTTTGATGAAGGCAGGAATCATTTCTCTGCACCTCTGACGGCTTGTTTGTCTTTGGCACTCTCTTATTCATCCAAATGGTGACTAGTGCGGCGCCACTGGGTGGTTGCTGTTACAGAAGCATCCCAGCATTGCTTTTAATAAGCTCCCTTCATACATTTAGCACATCACTGTGAATCCAAGTTCCTGTCACACTTGTACAGGAACTATGGAGCCACAGAGCCACGGATGCATGCAGTACATTATCATCAACAAAGTAGCAATAAAGTGGGGCATTGGTTTGCTTCCATCCTTGAGGCCATTAACGTTGCTATTTTTGAGTCAGCCGGGCACACACACACACACACACACACACACACACACACACACACACACACACACACACACACACACACACACACACACCAACGTGCATCTGTGCAAGACTTACTGATCCTCAACCCCCCTGGCTTTTATTCTCCTCTGACTGTTATGCGGTTAATCTCGTTTGTCTTTCTCTGTAAACTGATAGCAACTCTGCCATCATCATCTCTGATGCAATAAGCAACAGAGGATTTGAATGAATAGAATAGAGATCGAAGTTTACATGTTGCACAAATGACTTCAAGACATCTGTCGGGTATCTTTGAAGTCCGGCTGAAGAAGAGTTTGTAGCCATGCTGGCAGCATGAGTGGTGATTATTGGTCAGTCCACCCCAATCGATGCAGGGGGCATAACTCCGCCAAGGCCCATTTGTCCCCTTACATTTAATAAAGCTCCACCAAATTGCTGACCAAAATATGCCTGTTCTTTTTCATCAATATCAATGCATTATTCCCTGGGAAAACAATACAAATGTAAATCTCACAATGTCATAGAAAGTGAGGAAAAATGTGCCCCTTTGTCTGGATCACCTGACTTTTCCTCAGTGCTAAATATCTTCCTTTAAGGAAAGTGTTGACACTGAATTAGACCCAGTTAATTGCTGTTTCCTAAGCTCTGTCCCTTTTGTTTGTTGGTTTGTTTGTGTGTGAGCAAGATTGCCAAAAAACAACTGAACAGATTTCCACGAAACTTGGTGGAAGGATGTGGTATGGGTCAGGAAAGAATCCATTACATTTTGGTGCAGATCTGGATCAGGGGAAAGGTCCAGGAAATGGCTTTCACTTTTCCTTCGATTGTGAGTTAGGGCATTTTTCAACATTTTCGGGAATTTTCCCAGGGAATAATTGTGGCGTCATATAAAAAAAAACCTGTTCAATGAAAGAGAAATGCAGTATGTGAAGTGAAGGTGGACACTGCTCCGCCTGCCATCACTGATTCATTCATTTTGCGAGCGGTCACCCAGAGTATTAGCCATGAGGTGACACCGGCCGAGTCTAAAGCACCACACGCACCCGACCCACAGATTAAGCTCATCGGATTAAAGCCCTGAAAAGCACTACAGCACTCCTGACTGGAGACCGGGCAACACATCCACGTTGGCTGGTGGAGAAATGTCTAGAAAGAGCAGACTAACGACTTGCACATTTCCTTTTAAGTCCTTGTGTCTGTGCGTTATTTTCTTCTGAGGTGCCTCCTCAATTTGTCTATAAAAGTAACGTTTCCCTCCCATGCTTCACTGCAACTGACCATTAACGTGTAATTGGCGGGATATGCTGCTACCGTAACAGAGGAGATTGAAGGGTGCGCTGCCGAATAACACACGTAACCTTGTCATTATTTTTTTTCCTCGCTTGATGGATGGCATTTTCTCCATTTTTGAGTCGGTGCCAATAATAGGATTTGCTTTCTGCTCCGTGCGGAGCATCACTCTTCTACTGGATGAGTGTGGGGTTGACGTGATTCTTTGATGTGCTGTAACCGTATGCTACACTCCAGCGTTGTTTGAACTCTGATACCCTTGATGAACATGAGTTCTTGTACTAAAAGTGTTATTTTTAGCCATGCCAGTGGCGTAGCTCCATAGGTGTAGCAATGTCAGTCCATTATTCTGTCGGTTCACTATAAATATCCAAGCAACTGCTGACTTTATTGTCATGGGACTTTGTACAGACGTTAATGTTCCCAGGGATGAATATAGCCATGCTCTGGAGTCAGGAAATTTTACATATGTGAGAAAGCAAAAGTGCGAGTTGGTTGCTGCAGACAGTTTCTTGAACCCTTCCTGCCAGCCCCCCGGAACATACAGACATTCAGATTCAGACATGAAACGGGAAGAATAGAAATTTCGCAGGATGAAAAAATGGTGCCATACTTCCTCAACTTGCAAAAGACATTCGAGAACTTTGGCAATAAGGGCCTGTGTCGTTTTGCTGTAAAACAAAAACACAGCACCCTCGTCTCAATCTTCTGGAAATGTTCCTGTTCTTGTGAACGTGTCCGACCCGCACAATCTGCTGCTGCGTTCTTCATAATGTGAAAGACAATCTCCAGAAAGTGTTCGGACCCAATTTTTCATGTCTGCAAACGTCTCTCATGACTTTGGCGATCCCCTGTCTTTTACCGTAACGTTCAGAAAAAGCAAATATTTGTGAAATATCTCAAGCACATATACAATTTTCAACTTACAAGTTCAAACTTTCTATTTGTCCAACACTTTGCTTAAAAGGGATAAAGGGATAACCCTTAATGAACAAACACATTTCCTCCTTTTGTTCTTTAGTCTCTTCTGTGTGACTAATGGGACTCGCAGGGTTTAGTGTCAGGCTGAAGGCCCACTCTCTATAGGTTGATCTGCTTTGGACACTATATCTCTCCTTCTGTTCCCTCCGACATCGTGCTGACCTCCCTTTCACACTCTCCATGCAGATCACACCAGGATCAGCTGCTGTCGGATGTGGCGAAACCCAGAGGGATGGATTAGCATACAATTAGCCCACACAAAAGCCAGTTTCCCATTGAGATTTAGAGCTAATACCTTTATAAAGGATTCATGAATAGCATGAAAACTGACCCGATTAAAAGTTTTGTAGTTAAAATGCCGCTGGAGGCAGAGGAGAGGCAGATATTAGGTTTGTTTTTCACTGGAATAGAAATGATTGTCAAGTGTTTCTTTCCTCTGCATTGAAGATGGAGGGCTTCTGTCAGGAACTACTTAACATTCCTGCTCCGTGCTGCGATCTGACCGCTATGAAAGTTACTATTGACGCAGTTATCGTTCATCTGGGATTTCCCTGAAAGTTCAGGCCACTTATTCCAGTCCACCGGGGCAGCCGAGCGGAGGCGGGTAAATGCAGCGTTATGTAAACAGATAGAAGTCAGAGGTTCCTCAGCGTGGCGTTAACCCTGCCCCGTGATGTTTCCCACAGTGCCTGCTGTTTGCTTGATTAAACCGAAGTTTAAACCTCTGCACTCCTCGGCGCTCGCTCTCGTGGGTTTGTGCAGCGTGTGGATGGGACCTGCCGCAGCCCGAGGGGATAAACTGTAATGACTTTTCACCAGTGTCGGCCGCATAGTTGACATTCCTCGCTCTCACACGCCGTAGGCCGGAGAGGGCGGGAGCGGGAGGGGCACAACCTACAGAGGGTGGAGCTGAGGAGATCGTGGTTTTGGAGGCAGGGTTTTCATCCCACCTTTTGAATTTCTATATAAACTTAGTTCTGATACAAATTCTCCCGACCTCCGAGGCCTCTCCTCCGGCTATTAAATTCAACAAAGATAAAATGCTAATATATATGTATAAATAAAAAAATTTAAACTGGTTTCTTTTTAGCAGTCAATTGTATTTCATAACATTGTGATATGCTTTTTTTTTAAATATGAACTTTTAATTTCAAAAGTTGGCAGTAACTCTTGCCATCAGATAAATGCAGTAATCCAGTATTTTCCTCCTAAATGAGTTGAGGTATGTATGTTTTTATGTGTCATAAAATTAAATTACTCCAGTAAAGTAGAAGCAGCTTATAACTGTACTTGACACATAAGTAAAGTTGCTCAGCTTCTTTCCTCCACTGGCTGAGACACATTCTGTCCAACACGGTTACAGTACAACGTTCAGACAAGTTATTCAATGCAAAATTAATTTTCATGAGTTGCCCATTCAAGAAACATTTACATGAAACACTGAGCTCCCTCTTATTTTCTTTGAAAGCCGAAACGAGCCCATTGTGCGCTCTCAGCCCACGATAAACAACTGAGCTCTGTATAGAGTGACAACTGCACTGAGGTTTGAGGCCTTTTATACATACAAATTCGGTTCGCCTGCTGTTGTGTTAGCTGACATTCAGAAAAATGAGACGGAGAAACACCAGACAATAGCTTGAAGACATTAATGGGAGTGTTACGCAGGAGGAAGTCATGTGACCTCGGTGATAACTGTTTGGGTTTTCTGTCAGGGTCTGTAGCTACAGCAGAGACGGAGCTCTCCTCCACGCTGTTTATGTTTGCTCCCTGTTTGTTTTGCAGGGATTTAACATGAGGAGGCAGGGTTGTACTGAGTGTGCTTCTGTGCTACCGTAAGGTCCCTCGCCTGGAGGGATAAATAAAGTTAGCGCTGTGGTGTTGATGGAGGTGCGGCTGTGCGCCTGAAGGCCTGTTTTTAATCACACTGGTTTGTGATGGCGGTAAACAAAGCGATCCTGGACCCTGAACAGTGCAACGCTGACACTCGTGTTATGTTGTACTGAAGTGGCTAAAAACAGGCGCCCTGCAGGATGGTGAGCGCTTTGAACACGCAGGATCACATCCCTGTTCTTCAGCGTGCACACCGCCATGCAGATAAACAGCCCAATATCCCTGACTTGACTTAATCTCCAATTAGAGACTCTACTCGACGCCAACCCCCACTCACAGAGCAGTGTGCTGAATCTACTACAACCATCTGATCAGCTGCGATCAACGTTTGTGTGTCACAAAATCGGAGAAAACACGAGAAAGTCCATTGACAGCCCTTCTGCGTTGTTTCAAAAATATTTCATACGAAGTATTGCACGACAGATAAACCTCCTGAGCCATTTTTGAACTTGGATTGATGGATTCTATTTGCGGCGATTATTCATTTTTTCCTTTTCTTGACACTTTGTCAAGTGACTCACTTAAGACTCGCAGAAATGTCAAATCCATCTTAGTTGCCATAGCAGCCACCCTGCTCATTGAGGTATTAGCCTGATCCGTGAGGCAAGTTAAATCTCACAAAATGCCAACTACAGGGGCCGGATCAGCAGCAAATAATGAGATTTCTTTTTTCTTCTTGCCATGAGAGAGTTCTGCTGCACCGTGTGTGAGGGACTGTTGTGAAAAAAGTGAAAAGTGATGGAGACAAAGCGTGTAGTTCAATATTGACTGTCCAAGTGGAGCTGTTCTAAAACAGGGATGTATCCCATAACATGTGTTTCCTCTGTCAGGAAGGGTGGGGACCTCTGAGAGGGGGGTGTCGGGGCGTGGCTTGTGACTCGGTCCAGTACCAGCAAATGTGGCTCCAACAGGAAGAAGGCGGTGAACCACTCCTGGATTTTTTTTAAAGCCAGACCCACGTGTGTCAAGCAATGAAAAATAACCACACGGCTGATAAATTACTAATGACAACAGATTTAGTTTTTCATTGTTTGACTAAATTCATCCTGAAAACTAAAGTGCACATTTATTGCATCAGTGTATTATGCACAATTAGAGTTCCCTGATTTACTGGATGCAACTGGTATTTGAGGTACAAATTGGTAACCATCCATTATCCATAGCACTGGAGCGAATCACAGCAATCAAAATCAATATTAATACATAATTTGTCTGTGGAATCTGAATCCGTAATCCCTATCCTGAGATAATTATGGATAATTAATGTTTATGGATTAAATAACCTGATAAGAATGTCTTTTTGGGCTTATCTACCAAATCAAGTCAAAACACAATCCAAAATTCATATTTAGTATTCATCACATTACTGTATTGCTGTAATACCATCCTGGTTATTGATTTTTCTCTGCAATATCACCTTATATTAAAATTCTATCAATACCTTTTATATATTATCTATCTTTACATCTAATATTGATGCTGTTTGGATTACAAAACATCTTCCTGTATCTGCACAATGCAAACATGATCTGTGTCCACCGGAGCCGTCACGTGCGACAGCCTCTTGTAGCAGCTGTCCGTGGCCTCTCTGGGGAGCTGTGTGGCACCGTATTACTGCTAAACCCACTGCCACTTTACTGCTGCAGGTGCACGGACATGCGTTCATCTCCGTCCTCCGTCCTCCGTTTCCCTTGATTGTCAGCAGCGCTCATTGAACCGGGCTCAAGAGGATTTCCACTGATTACAAACAAAGCGCCTATAGTGAGATTAGCTGATCCTGAAAGGTTCCCAAAGTCCTGCCTCCCCACCCAATTACCCCCCACTCGCTTCTCCCTGCAGCGCGGCACTGTCGAGTCGCTGCCAAGTCAGAGAAAACTCTGTTTGTCTTGAGTTAGCTTGTGTTAATCTAACCTTTTATCTAAATGACCTGTTTTCTGCTTTGTTGTGCTCTCCTAGTGCCGCACCCTGTTTGTCTTTGGTTCCACTTTCACATTAAATACTGTTTCATGCTGATCTGCGGTTTAGAGGCTATAAAGATTAATCTTTCTTCTCTATACATCTCAGACTGTGTTTACACTTCCCTCCCAGAACCCCCTATAGGTTGGATAACGATAAGTTCCCAGCGTTCTGCTGTGTTTCCCTCACCTGACTCTTTCTACACACTCCAGCAGTGAGATGCTCAGTATCATGCTCCTGTGTGGCCGTGTTGAAAGTGAGGGAGCTGCAGTTTAATCAGCTCAGTCTAACTGGCTTTCATTGTGGGATATTCGAGTAAATCTTGGTGCGGACCATCTGTTGGACAAGATCTTCTTCTAAGGCTGATTGATATAATCTTAAATCTGATCCAAACCGAAAGCAAAGCACCTGGATTAATCTTTAACTGCTCATTGCTTCCATTTGTTATTAAGAAGTCACTTAATGTGTCATCTCCCTGTTGTTGACTGATAACAAGTTTTTATTATTAACGGGTTTTTCATAATGTCACCTGACATCCTGCAGTAAATGTTGAGTGACTCATCAGACCCTGTTTGTGCCTCTCATTCCACTTGAATCACATGCTTAAGCCCCAATAAAAAATATTCCATCCACATTCAGAGACAAATCTGTGGAGCATGATTCATAATTCAAAATGTGATTTTATATTACTTTCCACTTTATTTTGTATTGTCAAAGAAATAATTTGCCTGTGCTTTTCTATTGTTATTTCTGTTTATCTGGATAACGCACAAATTGGAAAGCGGGTAAAATGGAACATATTTTGATCCAGAACATTAGATGAGTCTGTAAATATGTAAAATAACCGTCTGGGTCTTGCAAAGATTTCTGGGTATTTCTTTTTCTGAAAGTATAGGCATAACTCTGAGTCTAATGTAGTGGTTTTAGATTAGTTGCAAAAACATGGTCTGCAGTTTAAATACATGTTCATGCAAGACAGGCATATCTTAATATGTATTTCATTTATGACACAGCGTAATATTATTTCATCCCAAGTCTTTGTAAAAAGCAGTGTGCTGTCATGAGTCATGTACAGTTCAACTTAATGAGTTACTAATTAATCGATTACTTATTAGTTTAGAAAATAGACAGAATATTGCCTGAGCCCTACATAATGTTACATTTATGAAGTTGAACCTCAGTATGTTTCAGTAGCACACGGACTACACTGAGAATACAGAGACCTCACTGAGTGCTGTACGTCTGTGGTTCATTCACACTTTTTAAAACAATGCAGGACCTGCAGTTGTGACTAACAGAATGTAGCTGATGGCCTCATGTCAGGCCAGTGTGGGCTTGTTTCACGATCGCTAATCTCCCAGCTTCCTGGCTGCGTGTTGGCGCCTGACCACGATGACACACTGCCTCCAAACACCCCCTTCACACCTGGGCACCAGCCACTGACCCAGTGAGGGTTGTTTAGACCAAACGGTTGTCACCACAATGTGTGATGACACACACACACGAGTGATGACAGCTTGTCATGAAGGCAACATTTTTTCTCTCTGTGCAAATCCTGCTACCTGGATATTTTGTATTTCCTGCCACATAGTGGATTAAAGTGTGTGTGTGTGTGTGTGTGTGTGTGTGTGTGTGTGTGTGTGTGTGTGTGTGTGTGTGTGTGTGTGTGTGTGTGTGTGTGTGTGTGTGTGTGTGTGTGTGTGTGTGTGTGTGTGTGTGTGTGTGTGTGTGTGTGTGTGTGTGTGTGTGTGTGTGTGTGTGTGTGTGTGTGTGAGAGAGAGAGAGAGAGAGAGAGAGAGAGAGAGAGAGAGAGAGAGAGAGAGAGAGAGAGAGAGAGAGAGAGAGAGAGAGAGAGAGAGAGAGAGAGAGAGAGAGAGAGAGAGAGAGAGAGAGAGAGAGAGAGAGAGAGAGAGAGAGTGTGTGAGATCTGAATGAGCTGAGAAAATACTGTTAGCTGGCCTCTTGTAACTCTCTCTTCCTTTACAGTCCAATTTGTATACGGTCACCTCTTCTTCCACTATAGTGACTCCAGTGTGTGGAGTGATTGTTTCCACACTGGGCTGCTGGAAATATCACGAATGTGACAAAACAATGTCCGCATTATACTAATGAGAGCAGGAAGGAAAGTGCAGCCGGGTGTTTCTATAGACTATGGTGTCACACAGCAGCGGTGTAGGCGCTGCAGGGAGAACCATCACTTTCTGAATCTCCAGTGAATCCGAGTGTTTTTATTGAATAATCCATAATCATGGGATGTTTTTTATTCCTCAATATCAAGTCTTATTTCAAGCTGATTTAGATTGTGTAAAAACCTGTGTGCATGCTCTGCCTGCAGGTGGCAGTAACATCATTCATACACTCGTGTTTTCCCACCTTTCACTTCTCAGGAGGGGTCTGCAGCGCTCCATACTTTATCATGCATGGTGGGTGAACAGTATTTGAAAAGTTATTTTAAGCTTTCAGATGAAACAGGATTAGAAATTAAGTTGTTTCAATCACTGTTTACATTTCAAATTCTCCCCTGTGGTTGTTTTATTGTGTGATCTGCAGAGACCAGCAGTTATTCATTTATTTTCCAATAAGAAAACAAACCTGAAGTCAAGGCAGCAGCGTGTTTTTGACCGGAGGTAATTTTGCAGCGAGATCAGTTTTGTGGTGCACTGGCTTGTTTGAGAAAGCAGGTTTTATTTTTTTTTATGAGATTACTTTTTGTTGTGTTTAGTGAGGCCGAGGCACAGTTGGCAGCGGTAAGTTTGAGTGTGACTGCAGGTCCTCTGGGCTTGGCACTGCCTCTGAGCTGGTGCTGCGGCGGAGGAAAGACACAATTTGATTAGCAGCATATATTAACGACAACCTGAATCCACTTCAGCAACTTTACTCGATCCCTGCACACCCCACAGAACTGCATACTGATGCAGATTCATGGTTTGCACATTTTTGTGTACATACTTTCTGATTTGCGCATGTGTCTTCCGTGCAACGTATACTTATTCTGCACCACTACAAAGCAAAGGAAGTGGTGCCTCTCAGGAAAAATGGGCCATTTTCTTCTCCTGGGATAAATAAACCAAACCAAAAATACCAAGTGCAAAAGGAAGAGGATGTGGCCCCTGTTGTATTTGTTTTGTACCCTTTAAAGACGGACAGGATAACCTGGGTTTCAGCTCCAGGTCAAACAGAGACTGGAGTTTAATCAATGCAATCCATGCAACAGACTGTTTGGACAATGATTTGACTCCACACTCACTCCTTTGTCTCATGTGTCAAGTATTTTGGGCTTGTGATGTAAACTCGGTATCTAGAATGTGAAGTACTTGGCTTATTGAAATTCCAGGCTTATATATGTAGCCCACCTACACGTGTAAGGGCATGACGGCCCCCAAATAACTTCTCTCTTTACTCTTTCTCTCTTAAACAAAAACCCTTGAGAAACCAATTCAAATTCTTAATCCACCCTGTCACGGGTTAATGATTCTCCTGGCTTTGTGCACCTATAATAAAAGTTTTATTCCTCCCATTTGTGTTTTTGAATCTTGGAGGAGGTCAGCATTACTCTCACCGCAAATGCCCACAAAACTCTCCGCGGCTCCCGAGTTTTGATTGAGTTTGAAGGAAAGTGGGCAGCGAGAGGCGGCTTTGTTATGACAGGGTTTACACACATCAGCAGGAAACAGCCACTTCCTTTTTGGTGTCCCCGGAGAGCTCCACATGGGAGCCAGCCGGTTTTATCGGGCCTGCACTGCCGCACATGTGGGTGATGTCACTGCAGTGCACCACGTTGTGGCCTCTCTCTGCAGAGACGCACATACGTCTCCCCGCAGAGCCCCACAGCATGGGACCTGACCTTCATCGTAGCGGGGGCTTCTCAGATGAGATTCCAACTCCTCCTGAACTCCGCTTCACTCCTCCGAGCCACGCAGGGAAATTTCGGGCTTTGTCGGATCGTCCACCACTCAGCATATAACTCATGACATGTTGACCCCTCCGTATCCACATGTGCCGGCTTTGATGTCTTTTAATTTGACTCCACCCATCACTTGCTGTTAACAGCGTGTAACTACTACAAGTGGTGTTATTCTGCGGGACACTGCAGGCCAGTGATGGCGTCCATATGTGGAGATGTTGTAACCGGGGTCAGTGAGACCAGGTGGAGAAGAGAAAACAGTCATTTAATTTGCTGTTTTACCAATAAGAGAGAGTCAGTGTGGTGACCTGACATCACTGCTGTGTTACATACAAACACATCAGTGTCTCCGGGTCTGTGGTCACATTGTTCATACAGTAATGTGAACGTTAGTGGAACAGAGCTTTTTGCGCGAAGCAGATGGCAGATGGAGCCGCGGTAGCGAGGTCCTGCTGATACTCGACCAATCGCGAGTAAGTCTCAGCCGTGTGTTTCAACCCGTTTTTATTGCATCAAATTTTCCGGCAAAACACTTATAGAAGAACTACCTAAAATGACCGAAACCATCCTTGACAAAAAAATCATTTGAAGTGTACTTTGGCTTTTTAGTTTGGCCCAGGTCCCCTTCCATTAACATGTAGAAGGAGGTGGGACTTTATGACCTTTACTGCAACCAGCCACCAGGTAGAGATGTCTGGAGCTGTCATGGTCATCCCCCATCTTTACTGCTGAAATGCCCCTCCGGCAGGCCTCCCTTCATCCACTGTGTGGTGCCACAGTTTAAGCCACTTTCAAAAATAGTTCCTTCCTTCAATATCAACTGCTAAAATAAAACAACAATTTAAAAATGCAGACACCTTTAGTCATTTATTGATATGTGCTGGATACTTGATGTGTAATCTGAAGAGTTCAACAGTCAACAGCATTATCTGCACTTTATAGGGGTCATGCTTAATACCATGCCAGGAAGTGTAGCCCGCTGCAGAGAATGAAGCCTTGCTGTCCACTAACAAGAGCAACATTAATCCGTGCCGCTCCACGGACGCGACGCTGTTCCCGGCCGCCTCTTATCTCCTGTGCAGCTGCTGCAGATTGGAGCAGAGCTGTGCAGCTTCCACATCCCACAGAGGATGCTCACACATGAACTTCCACAGATTGACCCTTGCTGTTCCTTGAACACTTTAACCGGCGCCCCCCCCCCCCTCCCCCCTACCCGTCACTGTGCAGCAATGCCTGCAGCTCCAGCTCATGATTTAGCATGGCTGACACAGTCCGACTGTGTTCTGCTGGAGGCTGCAACGCCACTTCATCTGTCAGACATGCACAGAATAGACTTCCTCAAGCTGAACAC
Source organism: Hippoglossus hippoglossus (assembly GCF_009819705.1). NCBI lineage: Eukaryota > Metazoa > Chordata > Actinopteri > Pleuronectiformes > Pleuronectidae > Hippoglossus > Hippoglossus hippoglossus. Next base: position 13,924,906 of record NC_047171.1, on the reverse strand, counting down.
GGCCACTGGAATGTGTTCCATGTCAGGCACTCATTTATTTTATTTCATATTGCTCATAACGAGGCAGTGTGTCAATGTATAGCTTCTGATGTAAAGGATATTTTTTACTTCTCTAACTATATTAATAGTTGTGAGGTGGCTTGTTCCAGATTGTGCCGTCTGACACAAAGCCAGTAGAAAGTAACACCGCTACAGTTAATGATTCAGCGATCTCTCCATGTAATCTTAATAATTCATACCAAGTGCAGTGTACAGTACAACTCACGGAAACCTGGGGCATTTAACCTTTTCTTAGCATTGTGCCTCTTCTTTCTCCATTGAATATGGGAGTGATTCAAACCTGGGATGTGCTCATTACATGGGTAACAAATCCAACATTAAAGATTCAAAAGATTTAAGAGATCTTCATTGTTACTGTGCAAGTACAAAGACATGTTGTGGAGCAGGCCTGTAGATGCCTCATTGGGTAACACACACGAATTGAGACTTTAAAGTAAAGGATAAACCGCTAAATAGAAACTATAAAAAATATTAGAATAATACAAAAAAATATGTATATACAATGAATAAGGGACTGATCTCCTCAAGATGCATTAAATGTGCTTTAGCTCCTCATGGGCATTTCAATTTTTACTGCCCAAAGATTTGCCCCAGGAGGCTTAATTTTAATTGGGTTACACAGAATACTAAATATTTCACTTGACATGTATCTATAGTTTGTGTTGATCTCTTTCTCCCTCACTTCTTATGTTAGACCCTTGACATTGGAACTCATTCACGCTAACTAGTCACCTGTTTTGGGGTTATTCTGCTTTAGTTGTTAAGTGCCTACTATATTAACATTTAACATAAAAAACACATATCGTGTAAAACCTAATTTGTAATGCACCTCTACTGCTGCAAGCTTAAATTACCGCCATCATTTTCCCCAGGTTTGGGGAAATCCCATACAACACCCTCACAGCCTGCTGCCTCGTCACATTGTTGCACACACGTCTTTACATGCACGAGAAGAATTTGTGTCCTCATGGCTGAAGATTTACAATCACCAGCTGTGATACTTCCAACATTGTCTGCTTGTTGTCATTCTCCAGTTTATGTTGGTACTCATTTTGTTTTAAGTTGCAGCAATAACTCAAAAAGCCTCATGGTAGAATTGCACAATGTGACCAAAAAGAGAAGATGCTCAAGTGTAAGATCTGTGTTGCTGCCGCTGGCTTACAGATCCACAAAAAGTGGAATTATGACTTTGCAGTTTTACCAGTTTTACTCCAGATTGCGTCTTGTTCTTCTACATAGTCTGAGCCTAAAATCCCTCTTTGCAGTGTCGGAGGGACGCAGAGTGGATCAGAGGTGGGAGAAGGGGGAGATTGAGGATGTGTATTTCCAAACAGATCAATGGGCAAAAATAAGAGACGTCTCCCTCCTTCGCCCAGTCTTTCTCTTTCCCTCTTTTCCCCCCTGAATCCCCCTCAACCACGGGCTCAGCTGCCTTCCCCTGCAGCTCCTCTTCTTCTCATCACATACTCGAATGTAGTTCAGTGTGTCAAGCACTGCTGAAATATTAACAAGGCAAGCAAGCAGGAATGTGTGCAAGCGTTTATGGCTTAGTGCACCATCATGATGTAAGGGAGCACTCGGCTTTCTCCAGACGTGCGTGTGTGGTAATGTGTTTGCGTGGGTGTACGTGTGTGCCCCTTTTAGTGTAACTTAAAGAAAGGTAGATCTCTGAGTGGAAGTTTCCAGACGGATGCCAGTATGCTGCGGTTGCACACAAACACAGCTGATGCCAGGGGGGCAGCTACAGGCCACTGTCAAGAAGTATTTTTTGGGATATTTCCCCTCTGAAGTCTTTTTAAATGTAAAACTTGCAGCTGCAGGAAGAGACGGTGATAAATAAACCAAACTGGACGCGGCTCTGTTTCCTCATCTTCTCCTCATATCCAGGATGTGTGTGTCTGTGTTGGTCTGGTGAATGATTTAACACAATTTTGACCAACCGGGGAAATTTATTCCAAGAAGGACTTTGTTGGAATTAAATTGACTGCCTTTGCAAATGAAGGAGCAGGAACAGGATTTATGATATTTCACTTTTCCCTGCTTTTCTCTTCCTGATCGCAGACCGGAGACATTTTTACCAAAGGCCATACGAGCGGATGAATAATTCCCTGGGATTTCTAAGAGCCTGTGTATGATCACATTTTGTCGTTCCCCTCCCATTTCTATCTGTGTACTTGGCAGAGCAGCCAGGCTGTGATCAAGCAGCAGCTAATCTTTTATAGAAAAAACCTCCCTATTTGATGTCTTGACCTAAAAGGTTTAAATCCTCCCATGTCCTTGGTGTGTTTTGTAAATAGAGATTTCTTTGACGCTGGAGTCAGGTCACTGGGTTTCCAAGGAGATTTGGGCATGTCATTTTATTTCAGAAAATTTCTTTTTCTGTGTATTTGATTTGATTTAATAGACACTCTCAGATCTCACATCTTTATTGTAACACATGGCTGCAGACTGCTGCATATTCCATGGCATCTCCTCAATATGATTCATCCGATTATTCTGCCACTGGCCTTGGTTTCTCTGCTGAACTAAATAAGCATTCAGCCATATTGCTGTTTGCCTGACACATGGAATCACAGTCTCCCTCTGGATATAGGACTGCATTTACTGTAACCCATTTATTTCACAATTATTCATCCGGCTCCTGAAAGGAGTCGTTTTGCGGGGCTAAAATGAAAGAGGGTGATTCCTTTCATGTGTAGTCAAAAACAACCGGGTGCAAATGTGGAAATGAAAAGCATAAAAGAAAGGATGGAATTTGGAAATGCTTGTGGGGGCTCAGAGGAGTGAACTGAATGAGTGAGAGAGACAGATGCGCACACTCAAGCCTGCGCTGCAGCGAAGCTCAGCATTGGCTGGAGCTGCAGCAGAGCTCGCACAGCATCCTTCATCCCCTCCATCCCTCGTTCTCTGCTCCACCTTTCTCACTCACTCACTGTATCTTCTGCTGACTGAGGTGTTCAGACAGGGGCAGCTTGGAATTACAGTGACTCTCTTTTTTTCCCCTGTGTGTGTGAATAAATTTCACTCTCAAAGTGTCCTCCCCGGCTCTCCTCTCTTTTTTTGCCCGGAGACTGGCACTCTCTCCTCGGGTCAGAAGCGGTGGATTTGTGGGTCAGAGTTAAATCATGGACCGGGGACGAGTAGAGGACGATCGAGGAAACTGGGTCACGGGCAGGCTCTCCTGACTGATGCCCGTTTGGACCTGGAGGAATGGGGTGCACCACCAGCACGGTTGTGTATGACGGGCTGCGCACGGTGTTAGAGAGGAACTGTAGTGGCTACATCTGTAAGGGAGCAGCCGAGTCCATTGGGCCATCTGAGGCTGAGCGAGCGCTGAGTCGGAGAGAGTCGCGTGCACTGCCAACACCAAGAGTACTTAAGGTGTGTGTGTGCACGTGTGTGCTGAGAAAATGTCTATTTATGTGTTTATATTTCATTCAAATAGACAAAATGATGTAAATATACTGTGCACTCATTTACTGATCAATTTCTTTATTTTTGTATGAAATCAATTTATCATTTTGTCTATAAAACAGAAGCTCTGGGAGAAAACGTGTTTGGTGAAAAGGCTGATTTATGCTGAATAATGCTGCTGAATCGTATAAAGTACTTCTGGTTAAGGTAACAGCAAATTAGAAAACAGAAAAGCAGAAAATCCTCTTATACGAGAAGCGGGAAGCTGCTAGTGTTTTTCATTTTTGCTTCATGCATGAATGATCAAATTGTTGTGGATTCATTTTCCGTTGGGTTGTAACTGTAGCACTACCACATACAGTACGGGCAGTGTATGGAGTCCTGTATTAAATTCCTTAAAAATAAACATATACTGTCTTAAGTGGGCATTTAATTTAATGTTTACACTGCATTCCTTCCATGATTTCTTCTGTTAAATGGTGTAAAATGCACGACATGGTTATAGTAAATTATTCAGATAGTAGAAATATTAGAATATAGTGCGTGAGTGCAGGTTCTCTGAGTACGTCAAAGAATCGTCCTTATTTTGACATCAAACTACAACTGCTGCCGGAATGTCTTTGCACTGGTACTCGTGTTTTTCATGTTTTGTCAGATTCATTTATTCAGCAAAATCAACGGGAGCAATACAAATCATCTGCGTTCTCATTTCAGACCTGTGAATATGTATCCATGAGTGGCGGCAGTATAAAATGTAGGGCAGTGGGAGCGCTGCGTCTTGCCTGTCGCTAAGCACCACACGGGTTAAAGCCTCTGTGGGCAGGGATGGGGGCAAGGGGTGGGCGGGGGGGGGGGGGGGGGGGGACAGTGAGCCTTGTGTCTGCTGGAAATCAATCACCGCTCTTCATCTGGGAAGCGGCGGGCTTGGCAGGGCTTCTGCTGCCCCGTACCAGCTTGTCTTGCTCTTCTTGTTTGTGTTTACTCACTTCTGTGAATGTGTGTGTGGTTTCTCCATCCTGTCGCTGCTTCATCAGAGCTGAGTGACAGTGGTCCAGGCTGAGAGCAGGGAATTAGGTCAAGGGCACGGTTGCTTCTCTTGGCTCAGGCATGCTCTTATAATTCAGGCAGGGTCAATTAATCCTCTGTCAGCATTTAGCAGTCTTGCAAATCAATTGTTAACTGTGAGCTGCCGGTCGTTTGCTTGACACATTTCTGCAGGAGTGCAAGTGTGTGGATCTTTGAAACTGACATAAGGAAGTAAAAGGTTATATCTTAAAATATAACTAAACAACAAGTAATTCAATCGGTTAAATGGGAACTTCACCAATTTTCAACTCGCTTTGTATTTTTACAATATATCGATAGTATACGTAGATGAGCAATATTAAATTTCCCACCATGTTGCCTGGAGAGTAATTCTTTGAAAGCTCCAAACTTTACCAGTTGTGATGTGTTTGCCAAACATTTTCAGAAATGGTGGAGGCAATGGAAGTACATTTTTTGTTGAATGAAAAGTGGAAGTTTTTCTTCAGAATTTCATACATCTGGAAAATGTTGATATTCCAAATGGTCCTATCTTTTCCCTCTGTAAAAATTTGCCTTTCCTGCATTAGGATCTATTCATGCGAGCTTGTGAAATCTTTAGCCTTAAGCAGTAATGTTAATATTATTAATATTACCGTCCATGTCACTGTTGCCCAGCAGCGCGGTTCTCACGATTTAACCACTTGAATGTCATGTATACAACACAACCACAAACCCACAATTTCCATTTGAATTACGCATATTTTTTAGCTCAATAGTGTAAGAGTAAGTTTTGATTTACTTTAGATTAGCTTTAGCTTTAGCTGCTACCTAAAATGGTTCACCTATTGTTACCACAGTTACGCTAGTTTTAGATTTCCTACAAGATGTATTACCTGTGTCTCAATTTAGGGGCCGCATCCTTCGTCAGCTGAATTCGTAGACCAATTGCGTCACAGCAGCGCGACAAGACTGTCCCAATTCCAAGGCTCCTTCAATTGCGACCAACAAATGTGTCCTTCCATCCCCGAGCAACGGAGGCTCCACCGGATAGATCCTTCACGGCCCAACATATCCCATGATTCATTGCGCTTCAGTTAGCTGGCTAAGGATAAATTGAAGTTTACAGCCTGATGGTCATATGTTAAAAAAAGAAGTAATTTATGTAAGTTAGGCTACAATTTTGACTCGTCTGAAAACATTCATTGCTTTTGTATTGTTGGTGTCAGGAATCCAACATCTTGGTTTGTGGACACCAACCCTAGTTTGTACAAGATTTTTTTTTTTAAAGAGCTTCTAATGTATAGTTATTGGATGAAATAGTTCTGTCTTTCTCATTATTCATCACTATTTTCACCTTTTTTAATCCATTAGGCCTGCTGTTAAAAATAGATGCAACCCATTGTGTTTGCCATTTTAATTCCTTCTGATTGCAGCAGGTCATTATTGCTGGAAAACAAAGAATGAGGTTGTAGGTCAGGCTCACGCTCGCTGATCGAGGCACGGAGAGAGTAATTAAATGTCCTGTTCTGGCTGCTCTGTTACTTCACTCACTGATTATAACAGCTCTGCCTTTTCCTTCCTCATGGGAACTCACACATGATTTTCCTCAGGAGGGGATCTGCCTTTAACAATGAAAGTCCCAGATATGAGATAATACATCGAGCCGCACACTGTTGTAGTTCTTCAGTGTCATGTTTCTTTCTTGTTCTGAAAAAAGCTATGTGTCATCATTCTTTGCTTTCTCAGAGGTTCACCTTCCCTCCATTATTTTCATTAAATGTCTCCGATGATGCTGGAACAGAAGTGCCAAACTGACAACTTTGTTTTATCAGAGGAATTTTGTTACATGGAAAGATAGAAAGTGATGAAGTCAGCCTGCAGCTCAAAGATGAAAGTGACTTTTATCCATTGATGTTTTGGGAGTTATGCTTCTAACTTGGACCCACGAATTCACAAACCGATAAATAAATAGATGAATTTAATTTACTTTTACATGTTTTCCCATCTAGATTTTATTGATACATGTATTTGTATATATTTACCTTTAAAAAATATATATATGTTCTACATTTGGACTATATTTATTACCAATGGGAAAGGTCTTGCAGCTTGCTAATATGTCCTTTTACATTTAATTTCTTTACATATGTTTAATTTACATATGTATTATTATTATTATTAGCATTTATTTTGTATAATTTCCATAAAGGGTTAGGGTTATCTATTAATCTATCTATATACATTTTTTCCTTTTAATTATTAATTGGAATATTTCTAAATGAATTATTCACTTTTCAGTTAATTAGAAAATGTATCTATTTATCTATTCCTGTATTCTCTGCAAGTGCACATCTGTGCTTCAAAATTGGTCTGCAATGCTAATTTTCTCTTTGATATCTCTCTCTCTCTCTTAACCTGGCCCACTTTCCATTTTCCATTTAAGTGTTACGTAAACTCCACATTCACCCTCACATCTTTGAGAATGTCAGATAACTAATGTTATCACCTACAGCTCCCGTGTCTTTGCCTGATGGATTTAAAACAACAGGACACTTTGCTCCGTACTTGTGAGATATTTCAAACAACCTGAAGTGGCTCTCAGGGTTTCGGACATCACAGCATTGATGTGTTGCATTTGCATTTGCATTTGCGTGTGTGTGTGTGTGTGTGTGTGTGTGTGTGTGTGTGTGTGTGTGTGTGTGTGTGTGTGTGTGTGTGTGTGTGTGTGTGTGTGTGTGTGTGTGTGTGTGTGTGTGTGTGTGTGTGTGTGTGTGTGTGTGTGTGTGTGTGTGTGTGTGTGTGTGTGTGCGCTTACTTGCTGAATGATACATGGGACCATTATCTCCAGCACTCAGGCCCATGTGCTTAAAAGACAATCTGGCAACAGGGGTTTGATTTTTCCCACAGATTGCAGGGCGGCATTTTTCAAATTCAATACTGTTAGTTACACTTAAGGCTTGTATTGATTGATAAAACTGTCTTGCTCATGACCTGTAATTGGCTTTAGTATTTTGTCAATGATACATTCAGATCTTAATACTGAGTGCATGACTTATTTTTAATTTTCTACCTCTGCTATGGGAGACAACTGTCTGCAGCTTGTTTACATCCTGTTATTTTTGATGCTATTGTATCCCACATCCTACTATGACGTTATTATAAGAGAGTGTAGCCATAGCATAGTGTCATAATCACCTCCATGTTAAAATGTTAGTCTCAAAACTCTCTGGGGAGGTGAACATAAAATCAGGCTGCAGGACGGCGGGTCCCGGTGCTGCTGCTGTAGCAGGGTGGCGAGGCGGGGGCCGTGGTTTTGTTACATTCCACGTTACACCCTATTTTTTTCTTTGGCTCATGCTGGGAAAGTCGTCCGATTGCATCAAGCCTTGTTATGCAACTGAGAAGTCCAGTCAAAGTCTTGTGCTGGCCACTTGATAAATGTGGTTCATAGCTTTTCTTGCTTAGTATAGGTTGCCATCACAATTTTACGATAAGATAAAAACAAACAGTTACACAATGACGGCAGAGACAACAGACAAATTGAAATAGGGAGAAAAAATGGATCTATCACTTTTCCAAAACTGAACAAAATGTTAATATTGTACTGATGTGTACTACAATTGAGTCGTTACAGCACTATACAGCTGTGACAAATGCAACTCCAAAGTAAGTTTGGTCAGCATTGCATCAGAGAGGTTAAATAATGTGTATGCTCTTTGACAATACAACATTTAAAATGATATAATCAATCTTTTGTATCATGATATATAAATGAATTATATACACTACCGTTCAAAAGTTTGGGGTCACTTAGAAATTTCCTTATTTTTCAAAGAAAAGCACTGTTTTTTTCAATGAAGATAACATTAAATTAATCAGAAATACACTCTATACATTGTTAATGTGGTAAATTACAATTCTAGGTGGAAACGTCTGGTTTTTAATGAAATATCTACATAGGTGTATAGAGGCCCATTTCCAGCAACTATCACTCCAGTGTTCTAATGGTACATTGTGTTTGCTAATCGCCTTAGAAGACTAATGGATGATTAGAAAACCCTTGAAAACCCTTGTGCAATTATGTTAGCACAGCTGAAAACTGTTTTGCTGGTGAGAGAAGCTATAAAACTGGCCTTCCTTTGAGCTAGTTGAGTATCTGGAGCATCACATTTGTGGGTTCGATTATACTTTCAAAATGGCCAGAAAAAGAGAACTTTCATGTGAAACTCGCCAGTCTATTCTTGTTCTTAGAAATGAAGGCTATTCCATGCGAGAAATTGCGAAGAAACTGAAAATTTCCTACAACGGTGTGTACTACTCCCTTCAGAGAACAGCACAAACGGGCTCTAACCAGAGTAGAAAGAGAAGTGGGAGGCCCCGGTGCACAACTCAGCAAGAAGACAAGTATATTAGAGTCTCTAGTTTGAGAAATAGACGCCTCACAGGTCCTCAACTGGCAGCTTCTTTAAATGGTACCCGCAAAACGCCAGTGTCAACGTCTACAGTGAAGAGGCGACTCCGGGATGCTGGCCTTCTAGGCAGAGTGGCAAAGAAAAAGCCATATCTGAGACTGGCCAATAAAAAGAAAAGATTGATATGGGCAAAACAACACAGACATTGGACAGAGGAAGATTGGAAAAAAGTGTTATGGACAGACGAATCAAAGTTTGAGGTGTTTGGATCACACAGAAGAACATTTGTGAGACGCAGAACAGGTGAAAAGATGCTGGAAGAGTGCCTGACGCCATCTGTCAAGCATGGTGGAGGTAATGTGATGGTCTGGGGCTGCTTTGGTGCTGGTAAAGTGGGAGATTTGTACAAGGTAAAAGGGATTTTAAATAAGGAAGGCTATCACTCCATTTTGCAACGCCATGCCATACCCTGTGGACAGTGCTTGATTGGAGCCAATTTCCTCCTACAACAGGACAATGACCCAAAGCACACCTCCAAATTATGCAAGAACTATTTAGGGAAGAAGCAGGCAGCTGGTATGCTGTCTGTAACGGAGTGGCCAGCGCAGTCACCAGATCTCAACCCCATTGAGCTGTTGTGGGAGCAGCTTGACAGTATGGTACGCAAGAAGTGCCCATCAAGCCAATCCAACTTGTGGGAGGTGCTTCAGGAAGCGTGGGGTGAAATTTCTACAGATTACCTCAACAAATTAACAGCTAGAATGCCAAAGGTCTGCAATGCTGTAATTGCTGCAAATGGAGCATTCTTTGACAAAAGCAAAGTTTGAAGAACAAAATTAATATTTCAAATAAAAATCATTATTTCTAACCTTGTCAATGTCTTGACTATATTTTCTATTCATTTTGCAACTCATTTGATAAATAAAAGTGTGAGTTTTCATGGAAAACACGAAATTGTCTGGGTGACCCCAAACTTTTGAACGGTAGTGTATATATAGGGTGGAAGAAGGCAAAGGTTAGCACTGACAACAAGAAGGTTCCCGGTTCAGATCCCAGTTCAGGCCAGTGTCTTTCAGTGTGGAGTTTGCATGTTCTCCTCATGTCTACCTGGGTTTTCACCAGCTCCCTTTCACAGTCCAGACATGCCAATAGGGGTTAGGTTATTCAGAGACACAAAATTGTCCGTAGGTGTCAATGTGAATGTTGTTTGTCTGTACGTTGGCCCTGTGATACGCTGACAACTCTCACCTAATGTCCGCTTTGGGTAGGTGCTAGATGAATGACTTATATAATGTGAGTCATGTGCAACATCATCTAAACCTAAATAAACTCCCTTCTGATTACTGTAATATAATGAGTCAGTGATAGCCAATAAAACTTGAAGGGCTCAAAAGAGCAACAGCAAAACCTTTTAATTTACTATATCTAAATATATATATCGACTTCCTGCTTGGTTTACACCTGCCTTTAGAAGCCTAAACCTGTAGCCTAAAATTGGGACATGTCATTGAAATAACTTTATTCTCTCATTTAAAATGTTGCCAAAAATAAATAGTTTCTTTTATTACAGAAACGGCACATGTGGTCATCAACGTTTTGTACTTATGTCCTGCACGTCCATTTCCACTGAGCAGAGGGCACATAAAACTGCATTTGACCATTTGACAATACACTTTTGTCCAATGCATCCGGTTGGTCTGCTGCTGGCAACTGAAGCCAGTTGTTGCTCAGCACACGTTTGTTCTGTCACTTAAAGGCACTCAGTGGGTCTACTTACACCAAAGTGCCAGCTGGCCACAAACAAATACATTTGTATCGGTTTCCACTGAACAATCTGAATATATTCGACATAAGGTCGGACTCGAGTGCAGTCACCAGCTCCACGTTGGTACTTGGGATTAAAGTACCAGGGTTGCTGTGTAGAGAGGATTTGTACGTGTATTTATACATGTATTTATCTCGTATTGCTGCTGAAATGAAATGTCCAGTGGAGAAAGTCCAGCTGTACATACAGAGATCAAAACAGTGTTCAACCACATCAGGGAGCGTCATAAAGTAAACCAGCATGTGTTTTTACAAAGATGATAAAAAGTGGCCACAGGATTGTGGTTGGAGGGGGTGGGGGGGGGAGTATTGCACAGCATTGTCTGAAGGGAGCATCCCAACTGGATATATGGTTCTGGTAAACACCCACTCTAATATCAAGTTGAAATAACAGTAAATGTAATCCTTTATTCATGTTTTGTCTTGCTTTTTGGGGTTTTCTAGATATCATCTGCTTGCTGTTTACAAGATTTGCTCTTGAATCCGACTGAAGCAGGAAATGTATGATCACCTCCCTGCTGTTCATTCCCACTATGGAGCCTGCTGTCACCTGATCTCTCTCTTAAACACACATAGACAGTCTGATCATGGTCTCTGACGGAGGGCAGTGCTCTGGCAGCTTTATTTAGTCGTCAGGATGTGGCTTTACGATGCACCACACACAACTGACCTGGTCGTGTGTCAAAGTATCCACATTTTCCACATAGCACAGGGTTCAGGTTGAGATAAGGTGAAATGTAGCATGGTTTTCAAGCCTCATACCATATTAACACCAGTGGTGGAGTGTGAGTATTAGAGCTGGGCCTTCAACTAACTTCAACTTTGCCATATGTGCTGTCCATAGACTTTATATAAAGATGGATGCAGCTACTGTCTATCCCTCATACAGTAGCTGCAAGCTTCTACTTTTGGCGTAATTTGGAGCCAGATTCTGCACAGTGGTGATTATGGAGCGGAGCCTGATATCAAGGTCCCACAGATACGCAAGCTCAACCAATCGCGAGTCAGTCTCGGCTGTCAATCATTATGTTTAACCCAGTTTTTATAGCATCAAATAACTGATTAAAAACAAACCTGGACAGGGTTAAGTGTGATAAGAAATATTATTTATAGTGTTGTGTTGTACTGAAATAAGTTGTTAACAGTGAGAGTCAGAGGCCACTGAAACCTGAGCCCTGTACTGCTTGACTGCTCCATGTTTATAATTGATATAATTTATAATAGATTGAGGCCAACATCAAAAATTAAGTATTTAAATATTTCATATGTCCTGAGGCCACTGTGTTCTGTAACAAGTCAGCTGTGGGATTTGGACCTTGGAAAGTGGTTGAGGTCTCATAAACATCTTGGACTAAGGGCTGATTTTAATTAGGGCTGCGACTAATATTATCGATATTAATTAATCAGCTTTTTTTGTTTTGTTGTTTATATTCAGGTTGTCTACTCATTAATATATTTTGTCAATATATTTAGATTAATACATATATGTAGCCTATATATCAAAATGTACTGACTTTCAATGGATCTGTAAAATCGATCTATAATGATCGTATAGCCTACTGTTCACATTTAAACAAATCCTGCTGCATTTAGAAATGTTTCCAACCAACATCCATTTGATTATTGATGTAATTGGGCTTAAATTAGCTTCATTTTGACATATGATGATGTGAGAAAACCTTGTTATTAATAACCAGTGTATTGATAACCGATCCCTGTGTGGGGCCCGTAGATGCATGTGACAGTGGGAGGAGGAGCAGCTGCCCTCCCCCCTTTTGCCTTTTAGCGCAGAAGCAGGCAAGAAGAAATAACATCCTCCCCTGCTGTGGCCCACCGAGGAATCTGTAGGTCGGGCCCACTCCCAGGTGGGTTGACTGGGGCTGCGTCATGTTGGAATGCCCCTCAAGCAGTTGCATCAACAAGGCGCGAGACTCTTAACTGATGGTAATCACAGAATTGGCCCTGTTCCTGTCTCAGCTGCAGTCATGCAGCGAGTGGGCCAGCAATAAAATCTGTAGTGAATCACGCTCGTCACAGTTTGGGGCTAATTTGTGACACCGCACTCCTCACTGACACGTAGATTAGAGATCTTATACTTTACGGTTGATGTATCTATGTCGTCTGATCTGATGTGCTCAGTCTTATCTGTAGGTGGAATTCGAAGGCGCCCTCATGCTGTGTATTCCGCAGATGCTTTGACTGTTTCATTTCGGACACACGGCTGCAAGCGGGCGATTGAACTACCCCATTGTTTTCTCGCTCCGTCGTACCTCGTTGCTGATGATGAAATTGAATCCAGCTCTTATTTCAGCTGCCCTGAACAAGGTGTGGACGGTCCCTGACCAGACTGTAATACTTGAGGAATGTGTGTCTTTTGTTTGCCTTTGTCAACCCTGTGTCACCATGCAGGTGGATAGTGTGGGGTCAGATAGCTATGATGTGTGTATTAGTGTGTGTGTTAGTGTGCGTGTGCATGTGTGTGTGTGTGTTTGTGTCTGTGTGTTGAACTCCCCCAGGCAGCACAGCTGAGTGTAGGAGGGGCCACCTCCTCAGCCTGGGTGTGTGAGTGAGTCCTCTGCTCTCAGTCAGAGCAGGGAGCGGTGTGAGGAGGGGAGTGTGAGTCTGAGAAAGGGGAGAAACTTTTCGGATATGCTGGCTGTCCACTTCTCTTTGGGATCCAGCTCTGAGATATTTCACTGTGGACGTTGACAATGCAAGGAAGGGCTGGTAAAGCTCCAAAGAAGGAGCTGGTCATTGAGAGTCCGCAGCAGTACAAGAGTTTGACTGCGGCTGAGGCTGAAGTAGACTCGGTGCCGCAGGTGGTGGTAAGTCATTCATGGACTTCATATACACTTAGGATAGATGTATACGATTTATTTGATGTATCTGCTTTGGCTTTGGCTGTTCTGCTGAACAAGCACATCTTACACTGTGCTGTAAATGTCATAAAGTCAGTCATAAAGTCCTGAGGCAGGTGTCAGGTGGTTTTTCATCTCTTTACAACAGTGGCAGCTCATTAGAAATCTGCAGCGTGAGCACCGGCAAAGAGGAATGTTGAACTCTACCAGCACTTGGGACGTAGCACACCATTTCCTCAAGTTTATTCTGAAAGGTTACCTTGGCTTGTAAAACATTTTTATACAAGCCCAGTGTTTTTACAGTCTTCTGGACAGTCAGCAGCAACAGATTTGATGTAGCAGTTCTCAGGGAGGAACTTTACACAGCCCCATTGTTTCAGGCAGTGATGGGAGGAGTGGGAGCCGCAGCTTAACAGCTGCTTTGCTGTGGAGAAGGAGTGGAGGAGATGGTTTCATAAGTTTCTGTTTTATGCTCCCTCCTGGGATGACAGAGTGTAGTGATACAGAAGTGAAACATGCAGTTCATATTGTTTTGGTTTGATTTATCACCTTTACCAAGGAGGTTATGTTGTCGCCCCAGTTTGTTTGTGAACAAGATTGCACAAAAACTATTTAACAGATGACCACAAAACTTAGTGGAAGGATGTAATAGGAGTCAGGGAAGAGACCATTAAATCTTGGGGCAGATCTTGACATTTTTCTTATTTCTATAACATTACGAGGCGTTTTTTTTACAATTTCACAAATTTCCAAAGAAGTAATTTATAATAATAAACACTTTTAAAAACACAGTAACAAAGTGCTTTTCAGAGCAAAATCAAACAGAGCTCACACTCAATATAAAAGCGACACAATGTGAGAAATAACAGTCAAGATAAAAACAATTGTAAAAACAAGTTTTGAGCAGTGATAGAGGACACTGACTTTGCCAACTAAACTCATGGATCTTGATGGAAACAAATCAAGCACATTAAGGAGACTGATATCTATGAGTGTATGAAATTTGGGGCAGCTTGATTCAATTTAAGGGGACTGTTGACGTGGTGGAGGTTCGTGCTCTACTGCATTCAAGGTTGCAATATTTTCTGACCAAAGTGACAAAGATAAAAACCATTCCCAGAACAGCAAAACAATATAAAATCGGGACTATAGTGTGTCAGCACTGTGGTCTGAGGGGAATGACGGAGCTCTTGCTTGTAAATGTTTGTGTTTCTTACTCGGTGCTGAGTTTACCGTGTGGTTGACCACCTTGAGCCCCTGACAAAGCAAAGTGGACGAGCCCAGAGAGCTCGAAAAGGGACAATAGTCAGTGACGACACACTCCATCACTGGTGAGATGAGGGCACCATCCCTGTAGTGAGGTCAGATCTTACACCAGCTGCGTTTTTAAAAGATCTGAATAGTGAAAGCACTTTAATTGCAGAGGGCCTTAGTTCTGCAGCTTCAGCTCCACGTACTTGTGCTGTAGGAGTTTTTGCAGTTTTCTTACTTTCTCCTCCTCATCGTTGTGGTGAGAGGGTGTCGAACGCCCCGAGGCTGCTCATTATTAACTCCTGTCACTTCCGTAACAAAAACTCACTCTCACTTGTCGGAGGTGTTTGGTAATTCCCCTGGTTTATTTAGGCTTTAAATCCGCCTACAAGGTTTCGTTTTCATCTGCATTTGTTGGTTAGTTTGCAGGATTACGCAAAACCTGCTCCACTGATTTCCATGAAATTTTGATGAGGGATGGGACATGACTTTTTATATGTAAACACACTTTTTTTTACAGTCTATGGACATGACACAAGGAAGGGGCTAATTAGATTTAGCTGACTATTCAAAAATTTTGTTTCACTTTATTTAACATTGTGAGATGGGGTGTTTTTCAAAGTTGTTATTGCATTCTCTGAAAATATTTCCTGGATCTTGATGAAAAAATATATGGAAATATTTATGAGTGTGAGCAATTTGATGCTGATCCAAATAGAAATCTGGATCTAGTGAATTTAAGTGTGGTTTCATAAGGAGACTCTTGACAGAGGTATGCACTCTGTTCTAGTGTCTTGGGAATTGCTCAATAGGAAAAATAAGTTGTGTGTGTGTGTCATATGTTTTACCAGGAAGACATAGACACAAACATACACCCTATCTCATCTTTAACTTCTTCCTGATCGACTTGTCCTGTCTGTATTCATCTCTCCTGTGGTTGAGGTGAAATATTTCACTGAAGTGCGACTGCATTTAATTGTAACTACATGCGTGTTGTACCCACATGAGCTGTCGACTGATAATGTGATGAGCTGCTTCAGCTGGCAGACACGGTGGCACCCTCTCCACTCAGCTATCCTCTTCCTTGTCCTTGAAGCTGATACAAGCAGCTCCTGCCCCCTCTGTCGACCTCGGCGTGGGCTGAGCTCTGTTATGATCAGAGGTTGCTAGAAACATGTATTTAGGCAGGTCAATATCCATGACTCTCCCTCTGAGATCATGCTCGTGTTATCAGTCCCAGATGTGGACGCAGCCCGTGAGCCGCGCTGTCGCTCAGCCCTCAAGTTTAGCGATCTGTCACTGTTGATTTTTTTATTCTTTACTTCGCTGACTCCCCGGCTGTGACATTTATCCTCCTGTCCCATCAGCTGCAAGTGTTGACAGCTTATTTTCCATGGCCTCAGTATCTGCGCAGCTTACTTTGGCCACTGGAGTTTAGTGGGTTAACACTGTAACATTATGCAGATCCTATGAGTTGATTTACCAGAAATCCATAATCACCTTGGATCGTATAGCCACATCTGCTCTCGAGAGTCAGCTATAAACACCACATCGAGTTCATGAACTCAAACTATCATCTGATTATGAATTCTTGTGAGTACACTAAAGTAAAAGAGGATGATGAGGGTTTGTTTGAAACGGCAGAGGATAATCAAGTATGTGTTTAAAGTAAAGCGTGAAGCGTGATTATTTTATCATTTTCGTGCCGTGCGTGTTTGTTCTCTTGGAGACATAAGCTCGTCCAGACCTTCTCACTGCTCAGTCTGATGTATTCGCCCTGATAGATTTATCACATTGTATCTAACAGAAGGCGTGTTTGTGCTATCGCCCATTATGACAGCACAATTAGGTCATTCTGGCTCAATGTAGAGTCAAGTCTGTGCACTGCACCATATCTGTTTCTATGCATGGGTATATGCTTGCACTAAGAATATTATAATATTATAGTATATTATTATTATTATAGTACTGTTTTTATTTGCAGCATACAGTTTATTGCACTCATGTATGTGATGATATGACTAAAGACATCATTGCTCTGACACTTAAACCTCGACTCTTTTGCTCCTATATTGAAAGTTGTGTTCAAATCCAGTTGTTTGAACCAGAAAGGTCTTTCCAGGATTATTGGATTTACTTTGGATAATTCACAAATATCAAATTCAGCCAGATAACATAAAGTAGGGATGGTTTCTTTTTGTCTGAGCCTATAAAGCAGATTTTAAATGAATTTAGAATAAAAGTTAAAGTTATCATCAATGGTGGAATTTAGTCTGAGTTTTTTATATTTTAATTAATTCATGTCACACTGTGTGCCACTGTCTCACGTTATGTAAGTTTGCACCATAGATCAAGTCCAATTTCAGTCTCATTCAGTAGATTATGAAGGATTGTAGTCTGTCTCTTTCATTACCCATCTTTATATTACCCTTTATTTCCTCTCATGTAGATAAGAAAGGCATACAAAAAAAATGTTCCCTCATAAAATCTGTATTTTTCGATGCACATTAGTTCGTTTTAGATCGGAAATCCTTTACAAACTTACAAACAATTACTTGAATAACTGAGTGCTTCCTCTGTGTTTTATTTTCCAGGTGAAACCCAAGGTGATCGAGCCGCTGGACTATGAAAGTGTGCTGGTGCAAAGAAAGACACAGATCCTCAGCGATGTCCTCAGAGACATGCTGCAGTTCCCCCATGAGGACTTCGAGGTGAGTTTCACACCCGATTATCTCCTGTTTCCCGGAAACCGTCATCCATCCTCTAAAAATGATACTAGAGTAAATATGGCTGTGGATGATGTAGCTGGGTTATACTGGTGAGGAATAAGGTTTTAGTGGTGGAATGCAACTACTCTGGGAAAGATATCCCATAAATAATGGTAGAAATCAGTTCAACTGCCTACATAGTAACTCATTTAAGTTTTTTGAGACTGTGCTATGTAAGCATACAAGGTCAAAGTATTTATTGTTATCCGTCCAACATCATTGTTTTCCCACCCACTTGCGTGTTTTCTTTTGTTGTGTTTGTTTGGACTTCGCAGTCTTTTCCTTCGACCCAGGCGTGGCCGCTGTTGTGAAAACTGGGTGGGGTCGCTCACAGAGGCTTTCCTTTTGTTTACGTCCTCGCATGCTATAGCGAGACAGGAGTCAGAGGCCATCTGTTTAATTGGCTCATTCTGTCTCCTATGTTGTGATTGAGCAAATGTTAGCTGGGACCGCAATGAACAGGACGCACGCTCCCTCCAACACTGAGGGTGGAAAGTCCAGAATGGAAATCTGGCCACAGTGCGGGTTCTCCAGGAAACTACGTCTCTTTGGCACATGTTTATACCGACAGCAGCGATGAGACATAGAGTGCATCCTCAGATCTGACCCTGCCAACTTGTCTCACGCTCCACTGGAACTTTTATTGAGTCTGGTCTTTTTGTCTTTTATTGTTATTATTGCCCTTGTAGGAAGAAAAGTCTTTGTTTCACCAACCATCATCACTTAAACATCCGTTGTCTGAATGTTTACACCCTGGAGATTAGAAATCCCTGTGAGGTAAAGATACTAGTAACCACAGCATCTACAACATCCGCTCAGGACTGTCATCTATCTCATCTTTGTCTTTTCTTTCAAATTTGGACACAATATTCCCCAAAACACACTGGTAATACACTTTTCTTTTTAAAACTGTTACTCATTCTCATACATCATACGTGTGTGGGCTAGAGCCTGATTGGTTTATCTGTTGGCAGATAAAAATCAACTGAAGCCTTTGACAGACAACTTTTATTTTACAGAATAAACAATTCGGTCTTCATTGTTAAGTTTTACATAAAAGATATTTATACTAATATTTATGCGGGTATAATATCAAGCCTCAATTACCTTACTTTGTCATAAGTGTTTCATAATGACATGAGTTTTTTGTATAGGGTTTATATGTATATAGGACAACATAGTTTTAAGGTTATTTTGTGAGTTGCTGGCTTTAAAGACCTATATGTTTATTCATGTATTATATGGAAATATTCAGGCTGCCTTTTCATGTATTACCATGTAACCACTTTTACAAAAATAGAACAGAATTTTGTAAACGCATCTGAGGCTAATTTGAATTACAGTATATCAGATGGTCTTATCACATGGGAGGTGTAAAAGGGATGTTTGTTGACCAAAACCACGATCCAACCCAGATAACTAAACCTGGCAGTGATGCTGGTTAATTGTGTATCTTGTCTTTAGTGCAGTAAATTTCTATATTCCATAGTAAAGTGTACAAACTCTCCTTAATGAGACATAACAGTGGCAGTGTGGAATAGAGTAAAGGTGAAAATGATAAAAACAAAGTTTGTTTCTAAGTAAGCAGTTGTTAACAGTGTGAAGGGCCTGCCTGGCAGCTGGGTGCTCAGTGACAGCGAAGGGCAGCCTTGACTTTGTCTTCTCTAGTATCACACTCCTGCAGCCCGCTGCTATGAACACAACATACCAGCGTCAAACAAAGACGGTGCGTTGTCAGGGGCGGACAGGTGATTCTGCCTGAGAAACACACAAAAAAACCTCACACGCACACAAGAGGCACAGTGATCGAACGTAACATCTGTTTCTGCCTCGCCAGGCTCCTGTTTAAGCAAGTGCTTAATCAGTCAAGGAGCTTTCGATGGTTGGAGCTTTTAGTGAGTGTGTTCATACGGAAAAGAGTTGGTGCTAAGTCAAGGCCAAAACAGACTGAGAGAGCGTCTTTGTCTGTGTTATTTTTGTATGAATCCTTGGCTGTTCCTCAGGAGTAAAAACAACTATCAGGTCTCTTCCCCACTGGCAACTCTAAAGTCATGTGTTGGTACTGTTCTTTAGTGGAGCCAGTGTTCATCTCCATCTGTTTTGGATCTGGGAGCTGTTGGCACAAGGTACTCCGGGGTCTGTGTGTGCTCTCTGTGCAAGAGTTCTGGAGAAATTTGTCCTGGATTTCCAGGAGGGGGGCCCCAATTTCCTTTCTCTCCTCGATTCGGAGGTGGAATCGAGGTGAAGGCCCATCCCTGCAACATAAGACCACAGATCAGATCAGAACAGTATTTTCTTTTTCTTTTCTTGAACCAATTCACA
The DNA here is from genome assembly GCF_009819705.1 of Hippoglossus hippoglossus. Lineage (NCBI taxonomy): Eukaryota > Metazoa > Chordata > Actinopteri > Pleuronectiformes > Pleuronectidae > Hippoglossus > Hippoglossus hippoglossus. The sequence goes on along the minus strand of NC_047171.1, from coordinate 13,904,971 downwards.
GTTTCCAAAGGGTTTTGAAATACACCACATGCTGTGAGTCTTGAACATATTAGGTTGGTAATGTTCTGTATTTTTGAGTCTATCAAAACATGCTGATGTCTGTGGCCCTCAGCCCCGAGATCTGTTGGTTCCTACTGACGCTATAAACCTAAAAATAAAAAATGGGTCCCAAAAATATATATATTAGCTATGCTCCATTGTTTTGGTCCAGGCTAATATATCTCAAAGACTTTTAGATGCACGTAATGTATCTTAATGACTTTGGCGAACCCCTGCCCTTTCCACTTACGCTCCTTACTTGAAATAAACATTAAGACTAAGTACAACCCATTTCAACCATGCACTGGACCCTTCAGCCTGTTTTTCCACCATTAAAGTAGCAAAAGTGGATTTGGACACACCCTAAATGCACTTGCTCCATGCACTGTAGCCCATGTGCATAGATTGTTAAAATAGATCCCAAAATGTTGTTGATGGAGCTGTGCTGAGGGCCGCTGTAATCAAAGCTAATTTAAGACTTATTTCATGAAAGAATCTCCCCGGTGACTTTAAGCCCAATTAAACACTTCCTGTTTCCCACTCCCCGGCTCCCTCTCACCTCCATGGCTGTTTATTTCGCCTGCTTGGACTGTAAAGATTAGCATCGTCCCTACAGGAAACCTGGCAGAGAGGAAGAAGATGACCTCTGGCTCACAAATACACGCTGGAATGTGTCGAGACACAACCACTATACAAGTATAAGTATACAGCACCAAATACAAGGACATTGTGAGCAGGGGATAACGGCAGAAACTTGGCATTTTTATCTTTGTGTCACTCCAGATATCAGGAAAGACAGAGGTTGATCAGTTATGACTGATCATGATTATTGTATAAATTACTGTTGTTTCTTCTTACCTCAGTCATATATCTCCTTTATTCATTTTTGTCCAGTATTAAAACATCAACAGCACAAACTATAAAGACTAAGTAAATACATAACTATTGTTAGACAATCAATAACAAATCAAGTAAATTGTGAACAAACATCAGCTCTGATTGGCTACACAGTCACTTTACTCCCCACACAGGCTGCTATCGCTTCTTAAGGCAGATTTACGCTCCGTCGTGGATGCGAACCCTCAACTCCTCCCACCGACCTCTACCACTTCTATGTGGGAAGAGATGGAAACATACACTGTAACTCTGACAATTTACTGCACAATATATTTAATCATAAAATGGGAACATTTTATTTATCTGAATATGATATTTTCAAGTGATGATGTGAGGTGCTATGTTGTGCTGTGCTGTGCTATGGTTTATGTTATGCTATATTATTTAGTCATGTTTTGTTATGCTGTTCTATGCTACGTTACATAACGCTACATTATGCTATGCTACATTGTGTTATGCTACATTAGGTTATGCTACATGATGCTAAGCCAAGTTATGTTTGTGTTGTGTTAAGCAGTGGTGTGTTTTGTTACGTTATCATACTATGTTATCGTATCCTATGCTATGTTCCTATAGATTCCTGTGCCAATTTTCCCTTTAGTAGTAGTTAAGATGTTATATTGTTTCGGAAATTTTAAAAACAATATAAACGAAGAGTTAAAACTGTTCACTTGATTAAATCTTTGGTGGACTGTACTGTAAACTAACAACATGGAACATATTTCTGCTCTGAGCACCTTTGGTTAGAAAAAGGAGGATCTATAAAAGATAATGGAGGTGTTGTATTAAATCCCCCACAGTCGTAGAGAAACGCAGCTCACACTTACAGCTGACGAGCATTTGACTTGCACAAAACCAGATCGCTGTTGTTTCCCCCTAACTCGGTCAGCTGCACTGCGATCACTTAATGGTTGTATTTATATTTCACTGGCAGGGATTAACGTGCGATCAGATGCTCTTTATTTTTACAGTCAGACCTAATCCTCCTGCCAAGGCCTGATGGTGGTGATGGGGCTGGTTGCAGTTTTTCACTCGGGGCATTCAGAGTTTAAAATGAGATCTAGCTTTCAAACTGCGGTGTAACATTTTATGAACTTTGAAAAGCTTATTTCAGTTTTGAAGTACGGCTGTAATCACAAAATCTATTCTGGCATTAGTCACCGCAAGTACATCTCCTCTAAAGAGGTCCTGAATTATAACAAATGTAATATGTAAGAAGGGAGTGTAAAGATTATTAGTGTTTGGATTTATTTATTGTGGTTTCCAAGACACTGTTTGTATCTGTGTCTTGTTCTGTAAATGAAAAAGAACAGAGCACATCTCTAAACCTTTTTTGTCTTGTAGGGGGTCTACATCTAAAAGTTCAAAAGTGGGTTGCATTTATATCTGGAGAATTTCACATCATCCATAAGAGCACAAACAGTATTATTCCTCCTTATAGGTCAGTTACAGTTGGTCAGAGTGGATGTTATTACTTTGAGACTTTGAGGAAATGAATAACCAAATTTCACACACTCATAGATATCAGTTACCTAAGTATGCCGGATGTTTTTCATCAAGATCCATGAATTGTTCCCTGAGAAAACAGCGAAAAGGTGGAAAAATCTCACAATGATAAAGAAAGTGAAAAAAGTTACTGGATACCCACCCCCACCCCCCCCACCCCCCACCCCCCACCCTGATCCAGATCTACACCAAAATTGAATTGGTTTCTTCTCTGACCCATACCGAATCCTTCCAACAAGTTTTGTGGAAATCTTTTTTTTTATCTTTTTTCTATCTAACAAACAAACAAACCAACAGACAGGGGTAAAAACATAATCTCCTTAGCGGAGGTTGAAAGTAAACACATTGATTGTTTGTCTATGATGTTTTTCACTTTATATGTTGAATTGCGTTTTTTCTGAATATGATCGTGGGGATTTACGCTGCGGAGCCTTGTTTTCTGTTTCTGCTGTGAAATTCTTGTTAGTCACTTTTTAAAGGGTTCAACAAAACATTCGAGTTGCTGGGACGCTGTTTACCCACAGTGTCTGTGCAGCGGCAGAGAGCCAGACTCGGGGTGTGTCCGTGGGTCCTGGAGCTGAACAGCATGGATAAGCATCCTGCCTCCCTCACACTCTGCCTCTTTGAACTCTCAGGAAGACATCAGCTCATTCCCGAGTGCAGAACAATATTTAACTGAACACCCAGGGCAACAGTGTCCAGCTGTGACCACAAACTGTAATACTGAAAAAAAGAGAAATGTCCTCCACATTTTGTTTCAATTTCACTTTTACTATGTTTTGTTTTCTTATGGTTGTAAAGTCTTTGTTTCTCATGCTGAGTAAAAATCTTTCTTTGTTTTGCAGATTTCGACTCTGAGGAGGCAGGGGAGAACGCTCTACCCCACAGTGCCTGAAAACGCAGAGAGAGGAGCCCAGAGTTTGTTTGTCCAAGAGGTGAGCGGATTTAAACAGCCTGAAAAATGTGGTTATCTCAATCAACGTTTTGGTTTGAGCAATCGAGTCATGACCACACAGTTCCCTTCCAAAGTTAGAAAAGTTTGGGTCATTTTAAGAAACATTTTAGTCAAAATCTGATACCAGGCTAACGTCAATCACAGACACACAGTTGTAAGTATTAATCTCTTTACAAAAAAATGGTTTTAAGGGGCTTTGTACATTTATATAACAAGGATACCTGACATTTCTATTCCCGCGCCTCACCCTGAACATCTGCTCTTATATGTAAGAAGTGAGTAGGTACGACCTGCTGTGAGAAGTGTGAAACACGTCCAGCATGTTCAAGAGTAATACTGAACCTTATATCAGTTGAAATTACTTAGTCATTAAAAAACTACTTTTTTTTCGAATCTTCAGCCAGCAAAATTTTTAAATATCAAGAATTCCTGGTGTATTTGTTACAGCGGCAGCCCTACAGGCTCGGGAAGCTGGGGATCATGGGTAATATCCACCGTTCAGTTCCATTTTGGTTCAGTGAGTCTAAAGACGTTCACAGTGGATTAGGAAACCTCTTTATTTCATGTGTGCAGCTCGACACAGGATTCATGTAGCTTTGTGTGGCTTCCAGAAATTGTTGTGTGAATAGTAAATGGGCTCATTATGTCTTTTTGCAGGAGGCAACTGGACTATTTTTTTCACCAAAAAGTCTATTTACACCAGGGGGCTATGGAATGTTAAAGTGCAATTAATTTCTACAACCCACAAGTTTATCAAACCTCTGGTTATTTTCTGTCAGCTGAGTCATGAGCATGTCGACTGTCCAGTGGTTCAGCTGCAGTTCGTTCATCTTTTTTTAGAATTTAGTTGCAGTTCGACAGAAAAGAAAGAAATAATATTTTCAGTTGGTGCTGATAAAATGTTGAATTATGACTGTGTGAGGGGGGGGGGGAGTGTGTTTATTTCCTCTAAACCAGCGCAGTGGTTTTACCCTCCAGCCCAGGCACACTGCTCACACTGTCTCCCTAAGCCAGAGAACAACTGGTTGCTGACAGTTCACCTTCTAGGTCAAAGGTGAACGTTTATCGAGCCTCCATCTGAAGTCATAAAGATACAAAAACTCCCAGTGCCGTGTTGTGTGACGTCACCAGGACAGCTGTGGAGATTAGCCCAGCGAGAGCCGTCTCTGTTTCCGATCGCTCTCCTGATCAGGTTGCATCTCGTCTTCCTGTCGGGGCGTTTACTGTAAAAGGCACGGACTTCTGTAGAAAGATATCAGGGAGCTGCTCCTATCACCGACTCTAACAATGAACAGATGTCTGCTTTCCCAGTAAAGGCTGATAGAGATTCACTCCCTCTGAGTTTGAGTCCGTGCATGGGCAGACTGAGGTCACCGCACAGTGCACTCTTCTTCTCTGGGAGGATTGTACTCCAGAGAGGCTTTCGTTTCTTCTAAATTACATTAATTGTGACTCATCTTAGAAACCAGTTAGTTTCAAACATCCAGATACTTTACCACAACCCCTTGAGTACAACTGCTCTGTATATTGCACTGTGTTGACATGTCATGGTGGTTTGTAATTCTCTTGCCTTGTGTCCTCCTCAGTGCATCAAGACCTACAAGTCTGACTGGCACGTGGTCAACTACAAGTATGAGGATTATTCAGGAGACTTTCGACAGCTTCCACAGTAAGTCTGTAATTCAAAACCTCCGCACCACTGTGTTTACAGAGGTGATGTGGTCGTGTGCCAAGACATTCTTATGATGGGCAAGTAACAACACAGCGGCTCTACATAATACATGGACTCCACCGATTTGAAACTAAAACAATCACACGCAGTTTGAACTTTTTGTCTCCTGCCTCGCACACGATGTTGTTGTGACTTAATAACAAGGAAGAGGAAACGCACAGCAGAGAAATAATTCTTATTTCCTCGCAACAAAAGAGTGTTTCCTTTTTGTCACGATGCACTGGATAATTCCCGACTGCAGCCAGAGTGGAAACCACCCTCATTGTCTGCAGATTGTGTCATCAGCTCCAGCCTGCTCCCTGGAGAGCATCTGCTTTACTGACAATATGTCAGAATACCAGTTGACAGCGACCTTGACAGTAAATCTGGGGAAGTTGAAACAATACGCCGTGACGTGGATTGCTCTGTTAAAATTTGTTACACTTATTTCAAGTGTTTCTTACAATTGGCACAGTAATGTGTTTCCATGAGCAGCCGAGTGCTGCTTTCCATCACTGCTGGAATCTGCTTTGAACCTGATGTCTCACTCCTTTGAAACAACTGCAAATACGCACACGAGACCATCTCATGATGCGATCACGCCAGTCACGATGTCCGTCGACATGTTGTCCATCCAACCTATCGGCACTCAGTGGTCATTACGAGCGAGCGCACAGTTCTGACCGGTTGGCTCAGAACCAAGTGAACAGCTGCTAACACTCATGACTGCATCTTGCACGGTCGTGACGCACACACACATACACACCATGCTGACTTAGCTGGTAAAAATTACTTGCAAAAAATTGACAAAAACATAAGGAAAAATCACAAAATAGAAATTCACAAAGTACGTTAGATTTGAACTTAAATTGGTGACAGACAGAGCAGATATAAAGTGTCAATTAAAAGTAAAGTGCTACATTAGCATTAAAACGTATCTCAATATCAAAAGTCACAAAAAACTGTCTTTTAAAATGTCAAACATTTAAATACATTAAATTATATGAGCTTGTATGTTTACATGTAAAATCCTAATCTTCTAAGTAGCTATCGTCATTGGATCAACTGTTGGAGCTATCTTTATCTTTATTCAATTTAGGAGATTGAAATTTGAAGATGCAGACATTAAAGTGTCAGTATGTAATAATTATACAGCCATTTCAGAGTGTTTATTAACCTCCTCCTGTGATAATCTCTTGTACCGTGTCTCATTAACACTGTAGATGCTTGCTAATGTGTATTGATCATATTTTCCCAGCAAAGTATCGCGGCCTGACAAACTGGCGGTCCATGTGTTTGAAGTGGACGAGGACGTTGACAAAGATGAGGTGAGTTCACGTTCTACTTCCTCTGTCAAAAGACTTTAACAGTGTGAAAACCTGTTACTTATTTTCTCCATTCTGCCTTAAATGCCTAAAAAGCACTTAGTAATTAGTTGCATGTTTAGAGCACAACAGTGAGTGATCCTGTTTTTTGATTATGTTTTATTAATATCAACCTGCCCAGAAAAAGATTGCACAAGACTGTGTTTTATTGCTGATTGAGCGAAACGCATTCTTCAGACTGAGGCGGTTCCAGGAGGTCAGGGGTTAGGGTCCGTCCTTCTCAGCCTCACAGTCAACCTCACCTCTGACAGGGCAGGAGCAACAAATGACAAGATCCAAATGACCCCTCATTCATCTCCTACCGCTCCCTCTGTCCTCCATCTAGCCACAGCAGCTGTTATTCGGGGGTTTTCAAACAGGGAGGATGCTTTTACAGATGAAATTAAAGGAATTTAACTTCTCCTCTATAATATCCAGGATTAATCATTTTTGTTTTCATTTTTATTATTTTTGAACAACACAACATTTTCTGTGTGATTTGCTTCATCTTCTCTTTGACCGACTTTGGTTTGTTTGCTACTTTAAAAAAATCCTTTACGAAGTTTTCTAGCGCAAACTGGAGTTCACACAGAATGAACTCTGTGATTTGCCTGCCTCTCTGCGGACCAGTGAATGTTGTCTAGACACTGATGAGGAGAAACAGGCACTGAATCTTTCCAGATGCTTTTTAGATCCCTCCGCAAGGCACATTGAATGTCTTGTATATTCCTGCCAGCGCTTTGAAAAGTCCCTTTGCGTTATTAGACTGGGAGAAGAAGAAGGATAAGTGATACAGGATCAGTATGATGACATCTTGAAAGGCCATTCACTGTTTTCGTTGTGCGAAACGGTTCCTTTCTGTCGACTTTCAAAGTCGGGAAGTGTAACTGCAGACGACGCGTCTTCTGTTCATTCAGCGCTGATCCAAACCAGAGCAGGGCTGCAGAGTTCCTCCCCAGATCCTCTTCCTTCATTACCCTCCCTTATTGGTTTATTTGAATAAATCGTGATCGCTGCTGGATCATTGTAGCTTAGCCATACGTGCAAGGCCAGTGCGTGATCTCATGCTCGCCCACCTCACAAGTGCGAGATGATGCGCTCCATGTGTCGTGGATCTGCTGTGAAGATCCAGGTGTTTATTTGGGTTTTCAGTCTCAGTTTGTGTAATTTTCCTCCGTCTGCTTGTTTGGACTGAGACGGACCTACACGGTGTCGGCCTCTGTGTCGTCTCAAACCACAGCATCAAAGGCTTCCCGCACATTCTGAGTCGTCTCAACACAGAATCTGCCAAAATACTGTATATTGTTTTTCTCCTTTGAAACAGGTGACGTGATCTTGTCCTCATGATTTGATCCATTATTTGTTGTGCATTGTCTCCTGAATTGCTGATATTCTTTTCCTTTGCAGTGTTTTACAATCACCTGATCTTGTGTCTTTGTGTCTCCTGCAGGACACGGCCTCCCTAGGGTCCCAGAAAGGTGGGATCACCAAACATGGCTGGCTGTATAAAGGCAACATGAACAGTGCCATCAGCGTCACCATGAGGGTGAGATAGTGGTGATGAATCATTTGAGTCTCTGACATTCTTCTGTTCCAGCTCCACAAACATGAGAATTTGCTGCTTCTCTTTGTTTTATATTTAAATTTATGTTTGTCAAACACATGGTGTCACCTTGGTCTCTAGAAACTTGTGATGGGCATTTTTCAGTAATCAAAAAGCCTTTGTCATTGTAAGCGGTGCATATATAAAATTTAGGGCTGTTTCTCCACTTTGGTGCATTCAAAAAATTATATAAATAATTTAAAAAGAACACCTAATAAAATGAATAATATAATATAAGTGTATATATATATATTTATAGCCATATAGTATATATAACATTGATATGGTATTACACATGAATGATGGGAGAAGGATTGCATTAAACCAAAGTCTGTCGGTGTTCATCTGAGTTCAGTGTAGTGAAGGCATTGGAGGAAAAAGGTGATCAATGGATTAATGTAAAGTAAAAAGTAGAAAGACACTCAAAGAGTCCAACGCTCTATATCTGAAATGTAATTGGTTTTTCCTTGTGTCATGTCTCACCTCTCAATAGAAATCATCTTAGTAGGTTTTGATTAATGAAAACATAACCTCTGTGAATACTAAGTGTTAGTCGTGGCCCTAAGCAAGATGTTATAACTGTGTAATTCATCATATGTTGAATTTGTACTAGTTGATGAAAAATTTATGAAATTAAGAAAAACTCATAAAGTCAAGAGAGAATGCACTGAAAAAAGAAAATATTTATTAAACTTATCGATTGTGTTAATGTAACTTATTAACTTTAAGTTATTTGTTTTAATGTAACATGTAACAATATCTTAATCTTATGCTGTATCATTCTGAGGGTGTAGATGATTAAAATTAAATATTATTTTGTCTCTTTGTTCTAGTCATTCAAGAGGAGGTATTTCCACCTAACCCAGCTCGGGGACGGCTCATACAATTTAAACTTCTACAAGGATGAGAAGATCTCCAAAGAGCCCAAAGGAACCATCTTCTTGGACTCCTGCATGGGTGTGGTTCAGGTACGCTCCAAAATATTCCAGCTATCTCTGGCACGAACGCAGTGATTGTTAAACTACAATGACTCCAGATGATCCGTCACCTGCTTTGCCAGACGGGATATCCCTGTTGGCGTTAGCACAGGGTGTAGCCAGAGCCCCAGTGCAAATTAAACCGCTATTAACCAGGAATATGGATATGACTATGGACAGAGTCACTTCCTCTTTACAATTCCTGTGTCTATAAATTAATTTCCCAACATGCAGGCTAAAGCGTAAACTATAACTGGCACAGCGTCAACACAAATGACTCTGACTGTGATGGACGGCTGCTGAAAAGCCTCCGTGAGACCATCTCTGGTGCATTTCCCTGAAACCTGAGCTCTCTCTCCCCTCCCCGAGGTCACATTTTACTGCTGACTCTCCTCTGGTGAATCAAGGTGAATGCTGAAGCCTCACTTCCATGTACTTTGTGTCGGCCCCACAATCAATGCCACGTGTCTAAATGCCGGCCCGAGACTCACAGGGTGCATTATTATCTGTCCATCACGTCAGAAGAGGGAAAGAACCTGGTGTTACTGAGGAGGCGTCCAGCTGACGTAGATCAGGCATCATGACGTTTGACAGCACTGCCTGATTCTTATCATGTGGAGGAGGATTGAGGTGCACTAACATTTTAATGCAGTGCCGTTCATTCAGATCCCCGACCTCCACAGCACCCAGCTTTTTAACCACAGACCTTCCATCTGTTACATTCCTAAGTGGTGGAAGACACAGAGCAAGATCTTCTGTCTTCTTTTTTTAACACTTTTATGTTTACAAAGGGATACATAGAAAAGGTGGCTGTGGCTCAGGAGGTAGAGCAGGTCGTCTACTTACCAGAAGGTTGGTTATTCGATCCCCGGCACCTTCAGTCATCCAAAAGTGTCCTTGGGCAAGATACCGAACCCCTAATTACCCCTTGCTCAGACAGTGTGGGAAAGGTGTGTGATAGAAAAAGCACTGCGTATAGAAGCGCTGTGTGAATGGGCGAATGCGTCTTTAAGTGTAAGATAAGACTAGAAAAGCATTAGATACATTTACCATTTGTGCCTTTATTGATAGGAAAGCGTAAGTGTGAATGGGTAGAGAGAGTGAGGGAGACAATGCAGCAAAAGGCTGGGACAGAAGGTAGCTTCCAGTTGTCTTCTGGGCAGCAACATAGTTTTAAATTCACTTGATTGCATTGCACAGACCCTGATATATACAATATAATTTGATAATATACAGCATAGAGTGTATATACAGATGGACAGCACGTCTCCACTTCCTCCCACTTTCCAGGAATGAAGCTAAACTATCCTGTATATGAATGCTTCCATCTTGTGGGGGGATCGGTATCAAGGTCCCGCTGATGCACATCATGAGTCAGTCTTGAACAAATATCATTCTCATGAGAACTATCTGAAAAGACAAAAAACATCTTGGAGAAAATGTATTTGACGTGTCCTTTGACTTTTTAGTTTGGCTCATGTCCCATCCACTAACATTGAGGAGGCGGGATTTATGACCTATACTGCAGCCAGCCACCAGGGGAGATGCTTTGGCTTCACTTTGGGGAAACCATCATGTCGTCCATTTTTATATACAGTCTATGGTTGTGAGGGTTCTATGAGCAGAGCGGCAGATGTTTAACTCTGCAGCTGTGGAGTGACATCACACTGGGCCTCGACCTGTAAGAAGATGCCAAAATATTGTTTCCTTAAACATACAGAGCATGGTCCCATTAGGTTAAAATGGATCAAAATGGCTTTAAAATGTGGTTTGGCCTTTTTTTTTTTTCAATCTCTTATTTTCTCTTCTCTTTACTCACTGTCAGAAACACGAGCACGGATACTAACAATATGAAAAACTATTTTGAGGGTGTTTTCCTGGGGATTAGTGCAATGTGTTGTCTGGAAAACTGTTTGTCTTTAAGGTGATTAAGTGGGTTTATCCTGACTCCCGTTTTATTTCTGTCCTGAACATCCCTCTCCATGTTTACTCATCCAGTCTGCAGATAATCACTCTCCCTCCCCACCACTCCCACTCTGCTGGTTCGACACTGCCAGCAGGACACTGTGATAACCACAGTACCGCAATCCACTCACTGCTGACAATAATGAGTCGACTTCGCTGTTCCACGATAAGAAATAATGCTTGAATATTTTATTAAACTGGATAGTCAGTGGGGAAATCATCGACACACGAACCGCCGCTGATTCAGCACCTTCGGGTTCTGAATGGGCTGAAATAGCTCAAGCCCAAACGGGAGGGTGACGTCGCTCTTTTTGGAGGTTTTTGGAGATCAAAGTTCATCCCTGCAGATCCAGCTCATTCTCTGTGACTTCATCTCACTTTGTAAAGTCTCTGCTGTGGTCCTGGCAGCTGCAGGCTTCGTTACACAGATGGAAACACTCCGTCCAGCCTTCACTCGCTGTCCAGTCGCTTTCAGCTGCAGTTAAATTAAATCTGAGTTTAACTTTCCATCTTTTGGAAATGACTCCCATTCGTCGCCAAGTGGTGTCAGTGTTAGTTCAGAGTTTAGAATTGAATATTGATTTTAGATAGCTGTAAATTATGTGTTTACAGACTCAAACAGCAGAATGCAGGGATGAGGGAGGAATAAAAATAAAGAAAGTCATTATTAAAGTAAAAAATCATAAAACCTTACATCAGCTACCTCCTGGTCAGCTGGCGATGATTCAGTGACATTTCCTTTGTCCTGCCACAGTTCAACAGAGAGATATTAGATTTAAGAATTAAACGTAGTCCATCTGCAACTTTTGTTTTGTATCTTAAGATTTTCCTCCCCTCGCTCTCTTCTCTCTTCTGCAGAACACCAAGGTTCGGAGGTTTGCCTTCGAGCTGAAGATGCAGGATAAGAGCACCTACCTGCTGGCTTCGGACAGCGAGGGAGAGATGGAGGACTGGATCAACACCCTCAACAAGATACTGCACAGCAGCTTTGAAATCGCCATGCAGGAAAAGCGGAATGGAGACGTTCACGATGGTGCGTGAGAATCTATGTGTGTTCAGCACTTTAAGGAGACATTAATGTGAAATGATGTGTTGAGTTAGTCCTGTCAAAATATAATTATCCACTTACTGATAAGAAATAATTTCTCTTGCAAAAATATTCATGATTTAGTCAATATATCTTTGGCAGACTGAAATATGTCTGAACAAATTATGTGAATAATAGAAATGTTATGGTATTTAAGTATTATAGAAGAATATTAAGTGTAGTTTTTTTCACATGTTAAAGTTGATAATCCAGCTAACATAATCAGAAAATTAACGTACAACTATTTTAATAATTGATTTACTGATGTGATTTCTTTCTCTTTTTTTATGTGGTTCCATTGCCTTGACTTAGAATATTGTCTTATTCCCGTATTCTTCAATATTCTTTGGTTTCAATCTGAATATATTTGGGCTTTGAACTGTTCATCAGAAGTGAAGACATCACCATTGGAGTTTGCGATGGGCATTTTTCAAAGTCGTTTGACTTTCTATAACTTAAATAAATAACAGCCAATGTATAAGAAATGTATAATAACAATTATATTAACAAATGTTACTTTAAGACAGTTTAAAGTGAGATAAACCTTTGATATAGTCGTATTTAACTTAAACTGAATTTGTTATCTAGAAAGTATTTCATTAATATATCTGATAATGGAGGCATCAATTATGCCATTATGTAAGCTTAGTCTCTAAGTTGAAGATTTCCCTCAGTTATTTTATTCATAATAATAATCAACTACTTATAAGATCTAGTAAATCCACTCGTTGTTCCGAGTTTATTTATTCTGGGTTGCCCTCTGCACTTGAGGATGTTTTTAAAGAGACGCTGCTCATTCACAACATGAACAACATGTCTCCTCCCAGTTCTCTGTTACTACTTCCTGTCTCTCTCTCTCTCTCTCTGTGGTTAACCTGATACTGGACCACCCAGGCTTTTAATACTCACCTACTGTCTCATAGGAGGCTTAGCTGAGGAGGAAAGAGGCTGAATACCTCTGCACAAAAAAAATACTCCACTAATCTTTCCAGCTCCCTCCAGTTTGTATTCATCAAGCCGTGAATGTGAAAGAAAAGATCCGATTCTGCTTGAGGAGATGTGGTAGATTTCTGAAAATGTACCGCAGAGACCTGCCGTGTCTGTCTCTCAATCCTGACTGAGTCCTGCACGGGTGAATTAGTGTTTACTGAACTTTCACGTGTCAGTAAGTGATTAAAGAGGTTTTACAACAAAAGGTGGTGTTGGTATTAAATCTATAGTTTGTGACCTGGATCCCATGATTTCTTACGTTTTTCTTTCAGATGATGATCTTGGAAAGTCCGACAGCTCCTCTGGCAGCATGGACAGCTTTCAGGTAGGTCCTGCTCTCTCTGCACGATGATCACGCATTCATTACATCATCACACGAAGCCGAAGCACTAAACCCCTCTTCCTCACTGAGGCTGTAAGTACGACGGCCTCTTTCCCACAAACATTTGGCTTGAATTTGGGTTTCAAAGTCACTGGTTACACACCTAATTTCTCCGGCATCCATTTGTTATTGCAGCTCAGATCTGAAATTGAACACAGACCTGTCGTCATGCGATTAACTAAAACTAAACTGCATTTCTACAATATGACGTTTTGCATTCAGTTTAACTTTGGGTTTCATCCAAAAAACCAACCCAGCAAATTAAACATCTGGCTGCTAAACATTCATCCAGCAACATCCAAAGAAAAGTAAGAAGTGGAAAAAGCTGACACTTGCTTTTACATAACTACAATGGAGTATTAGGGCCAGTTAAAGGGGGGAAAAGATTCTGACATTTCGAAAAATAAAGTTTAATAAGAAAGAAGTCGTAATTTTACGTCAATAAAAACGAGAGTAAAGTCAGAGGATTTGGTTATGTGTCGTGTTAGAGGATCAGCCTGTCTCCTGTGTTAGAATTTGGTATGTGGAGCATCTTGTTCGGTTATACTTTGGTTTTGTTTCACAAATAACAAAATACTCTATTTTCAAAATCTCAAGAGCTTCAATATGGCCATAATATATGTACATAACGACACCTGCATCAAGAGTAATAAAACTTGATGATCGAAACTGTCATATATAATCTGCGTTTCTTTATTTACAAACTGTTGACTTACAAACTCCAGAGGAGTTTTCCTTCCTTCCTGAATGGATATTTGATGTTTCAGGAAAAAAGCTCAAGCGCTGAGTGGTACGCAATATAGTAAAGCCATATGTGGATGGAAACTGGTGGTAACTGTTCGCTGGAAAACAGCTTGACAGGTTCCAGTGTGCAGAAATGTATACTGGTACCACCTGACTCTCCCCGCCGAGCCAATAAAATATCAAGCTTCATTTCCAGATGGGCGCAAAAGACAAAAATGTCCTAATGATAAAACCAACTGAGTGCAAATCTCTCACACAGCAGCTCTGGCCTTCAGACAGGTTTTTGGTTTAAATGGATTTAGGAAATGCCTCTCCTCTCTGCAGAGCACCAGAGAGATAGAGTCCAGGATGAGGAATGAGACCAGATTGAAGCTGTTCACCCTGGACCCTGACACACAGGTAATTAAACCTAAAGTGAATTTAAGTTCACTCATTCCCAGGTGGTAGCAGGAGCCAACTTACCACCGCATAATAAAATCTTTTGTGCCGTCTGTTAGAAGCTAGATTTCTCAGGAATAGAACCGGATGTGAAGACGTTTGAGGAGAAGTTTGGCAAACGTGTTCTGGTGAACTGCAACGACCTCTCGTTCAATCTGCAAAGCTGCGTGGCCGAAAACGAAGAAGGGCCGACGACCAACGTAAGACAAAATCTTTTTCTGGCCCTGAATAACAGAAATATCATTATTTGCAGGATTAAGCACGGAGGAAACGGTTTGTAAAGGGCAGAACGGATGGACTCATTATTTGAGATGCAGGAGGACTCCTGTTGACATAGCAACCTGCTAAAGACTCAGTAATGGAGTCCGATGTCCTGCTGTCCCGCCCAGCAGAAGCTGTCTGTTAAAGGCTAAACATGCTCTGTCTCCACACACACACACACACACACACACACACACACACACACACACACACACACACACACACACACACACACACACACACACACACACAGAGCAGATACTGTGAATGTTCACTCAGCTTCTTTCACCACAATTTACTTGCAACTGCCTCTCGTTATGCAGAAAACGGTCGTGCACCGATCCAACTTTTTCCACTGCAGATGGGGGTCCTGATTCTGTCAATTGATTCAATACAAAAATCTGCATACCTCACTGTGTGGAAATAATTTGAGTAATTTTTTTTGTAAAGTAACATATCCACAAAACAAGTATAGTTAAAAATGTCATTCTACATATAATGTAGTTTTGTTTAGATGGGGATCAAGAAGACACATAGTCTGTAGTGTTCCTCATTGTTTAAGATGACAGAGTGATGGGCCTGTTAAACAGTGCATTGCTTTGACTGTGCTGAGCCACGTTCAGAGGGAAATCTTTACTGTACCAAAGAGAAAGATTTACTTCACCATAGTGAATTTTTACTTTAGCAAAGTAAAGTTTTAATTTACCTATATTCATTTTATGTAGATTTTTATTTTCCAAAGTCGAGTTTTACTTTACCAAAGTGGATTTTCAATGCACCAGTTTTATTTTATGAAGGTGGATTTTTACTTTAAGTCCCAAAAGCTGTTGTAATGCAACAATTTGAGTTAACAGCTAACGTTGAACTGAATAACAGACATTACACGCTGTTATGGTGGTGTCATTCACACTAGTTGACAAAATGTGATTATTTTATTTTTTTTAATGCACAAGTCTAAATATCATCATCCTCTTCATCTGTCTTAATACAGAATCATTCTTCTGTTTGCTCTCTAGGTGGAGCCCTTCTACGTCACTCTCTCACTGTTTGATATCCAGAATGGGAGGAAGATCTCCTCTGACTTCCAGGTGGACTTGAACCACCCGTCTGTGCGGGGCTTGGTGCCCAGTAACACCAGCCAGTACATGAACGGAGGCGGGGACGCCCACCCTGAGGGGCCCCGGTTGGTCCATGGGGTGCCGGAGGCAGCCATGCAGTATCCCAAACAGGTGAACTATGTTTTTTAAGTCACTAAAACATAGAAATAATAAATTGTTTGCTTTTTTTGCAGTTCCACAACAGCACTATGTTAATGTCTACCAAAACATATTTAAATCTGTCTGCAGGGGGTGTTCTCAGTAACATGTCCTCACCCAGATATCTTCCTGGTGGCTCGTATAGAGAAGGTGCTTCAGGGGGCAATCAACCACTGTGCTGAGCCGTACATGAAGAGTTCAGACTCCACCAAGGTACTGACCAACCTACGAATTTTCATCGCTTGCAAACAAACACAGTGGTTGCAGGACTGAGGGTTTTTCGGAGTATCTCTGTGTATATTTCAAGCGTGTGTGTACCCGTGTTAAGACTGGGAACATGCTGAATACTCGATGTTACAGTGCACGTGTCTCTGTTGAAGCTCCAAGTGTGTGCTCCTGTTTTCCACCAGGTGGCACAGAAGGTCCTGAAAAATGCCAAGCTGGCATGTAGCCGGTTAGGCCAGTACAAGATGCCTTTTGCCTGGGCAGCAAGGTAATGAGGCTTTGTGTTCTGTCCCCAAAATAGCAGTTGTCATTGTGCCATGATGAAAAGTCACATTTACCATTTTGTCTGAACTGTACGAAAGTGATTCAACATAGCAACCTATTTAAACTTCCCAATCAGTATATTCCATATAGAAAATAACAGTTTTTAATTTGTAGTAATTTTGATATTCAGTTAACCTGTAAAGTTCTTCATCAAACAAAAATACTGAACATTTTCTGTGTTTTTACAACTATCAGTTTAGATTAAATATGCTGTATTTATAAAGCAATGTAAGGATTATTTTGAGTACAGTAATGGAAATATTTGTGAGTTGCAGCCCTCGACTGTAAATATTCTTTCTTTCGTCTGATAAAACATAATCTTGGGTGTATTTGTGTGCTGCTGAAGAGAAATGTTCCTGAATTGTCTTTTTTTTCCTCACAGGCCTTTGTTCAAAGACGCTTCAGGGACGCTTGACAAAAGTGCACGTTTCTCAGCTCTGTACAGACAGGACAGCAACAAGCTGTCCAACGACGATATGCTCAAGCTGCTGGCTGACTTCAGAAAGTTAGTAATGTTTCTATGAGTGCACTCTGTTATAAATAGCTTGAGTAATCTTGCAGATTTCCTGGAAATGAAAGTATGGAAAATATGTTCCTATAGCTTGGAAACCGCCTGTCATTTTTGAAAGTAAAGATGCTTTGCTCACATCTGTGAATGTGGTCATTAACCGTTTGTCCACGTCCAGGCTGTCTGCCTTTGGTAGATGATAGCAAAGGCTTAACCAGAGTTTATTTTTCCTTCCCTCAGGCCAGAGAAGATGGCCAAGCTGCCTGTTATCCTCGGAAACCTTGATGTTACCATCGACAGCGTAGCCCCTGACTTGACAAGTAAGTCGTCAAAGCTCGCTCGGAGCAGCCAATCAGACCCGATCGTCTATGTTTTCCGCAGCAGACTGTTTATTTGGTCTCTCTCCCTCCTGCTTCTGTGTGTAGATTGTGTTACCTCATCCTACATTCCTGTGAAGCAGTTTGAATTCGGCGAGAAGAGCAGCGTCTTCTTCGAAGTGGAGGAGTTTGTGCCGTATATAGCCAAATGTTCTCAGCCTTTCACCATCTACAACAATCACCTCTACGTCTACCCGAAGCACTTGAAGTACGACAGCCAGAAGTCATTCGCAAAGGTACATCACATGACTACTGCACGTTGTCATCGGAGCAGGAATTTCCATTGTTGTTTCATTTGATTTCATTTTTTATACTCCCATGTCGGCGACACCCGGTGGCCAGACGCATGTTTGCTGGTTATCCGTCCGTCCCATTCTTGTGAACACGATATTATTTCTTTAAATTTGGTTCAAACGTTCACTTGGACTCAAAAATGAACTGATTAGTTTTTAGTTGTTGAAGGTCAAGGGTCAAGGTCATGATGACCTCATGTTCTTGTGAACATTGATATATATCAGAAACTCATAGTAGCAATTGGAGGTCAAAGGTCAAGGCTACCGTGACCTCACGAAACAGCCCTGTGAACCTGTTATCTTCAGAACACCTTGAAAGAATCCTTTCAAATTTAGCACAAATTTTCACTTAGACTCACAGATTTATTAATTGTTTTAGATTTTCAGTGTTCAAAGGGGATGGTAACCTCGTATATAACTGGAAACTACACATGTTTGCAGAGGCATGGTATTTCTGCATTTCCTCAGTGTGACTAACTGTATCGACTCGTTGTCTTTAGGCTCGAAACATCGCTGTCTGCATTGAGTTCAAGGACTCCGATGAAGAAGAGGCTGTTTCACTGAAGGTAAACACGCAAATGTGTCCTGGAGGAGCTCTAAAAACCCAGAAGGAAAACCCCACCCGCCATAGGAACTAATCAACTATTGTTTTCTACAGTGCATCTATGGTCGACCTGGAGGACCATTGTTTACCAAGAATGCCTTTGCTGCCGTCCTGCATCACCAGCAAAACCCTGAATTTTATGATGAGGTAGGACACTGTGTGCAGGATGTTATTGGGATGTTGATTTGTGCTCTTTATACTTTTTCTAAATGTGTGTATATGCTTCTTTTTTGGCATCTTTTATTCCTGTTACGCACATTGAATGACCTATGTTCGATGATGTGCTATATAAATAAATTCATCTTGCCTTGCCTCATATCCATTAGTTCAAGATTGAGCTGCCGACGCAGCTCCATGAGAAACACCACCTGCTCTTCACCCTCTACCACGTCGGCTGTGACAGCAACAGCAAGGCCAGCACCAAAAAGAGAGAACTGGTTGAGACACAAGGTAAAAAAAACTGCAGCACTGAGTCTTCACAGTTCAAAACCCCTTTGCTAAATTCATCGTTTTTTTCCATTTGACTGCTGCGAATACAGTTGGGTGTGTTATTGATGTTTCTGGCTTGAAGCGTCAGACTGTTAGCTGACTAGCCTCTCCTCTGTCTCCTCTCAGTGGGCTACGCCTGGCTCCCCTTGCTGAAGGACGGCCGGGTGATCATGAATGAGAGTCAGATCCCGGTGGCTGCCAACCTGCCGGCTGGATACCTCAGCAGTCAGGAGGGAGCTGGCAAGGTAGAGTGCATCGTCAAGTTGTGGAGCAGTAATGACTTGGCTTCATCTACTCAGAGTTTAAGTGTTTCTTTCTTTTTGAATCTCTCCTAGTAGAGTCGAGCGCTTACCTCCTCCAAGGCCCAATACTCCCCTCAAATTAAATCAAGCTGCACCAAATTACACCCACACACAGATATCTGTCCCCTGAATATACCTAATTGTTTTTTCATCAAGATCAATGACCTACTCTTTGGGAAAACAACACCCTCTCTCACATTAAAGAATGTGATAAAAGATCCCTAGATTCCCCCTCTGATCCAGATCTGCAAAGTTGAATGCGTCCTCCCTGACCCATAAAACAACCTCCCACCAAGTTTCATGGTAACGTGTCCAGTAGTTATTGTGTATTCATGCTTAAATTCAAACAAAATGGTCAAAGGTGAAAATATAACCTTCTTGGAGGAGGTGCCAATTTTAGGTGGAAAAAACGCATCACAGCCTACTTTATATAAACCTAATAAAATATTGAATCTAATATATCTTTCGAGATGATGGTATAATGATATAGTGCCTAATATTTACTGTATTACTCACCCAAGGATTGTTTATCTGTTTTCTTACAGCATGGGTCAGGTCCTGAAGTCAAGTGGGTGGATGGAGGGAAGCCTTTGTTCAAGGTGTCTGCTCACCTTGTGTCCACTGTCTACACTCAGGTTGGTTTTAACATACACGCTGCAAAAGTCTCTTGATTTGTGTATGTCCTATGAAATCGAATGCATCACGTCTGAACTTGTGCTGTGATTTCATTATGAATAACCTTCTGCGTATAACCTTTATTTTTTTGTATCTCAACGTTTCAGGATCAACATTTACACAATTTCTTTCATCACTGTGAGATGGTCACGTCTGAAGCCCAGGCGTCAGGAGGAGAGCTGGTCAAATACCTGAAGGTAAAACAATGAGAATAAGATTACATTTCCCTCGGGACCAAATATTAGTTTGATACCAGTAAGCCTTTCAGAAGTCTTTTCATAGCTGGCGTGATTCCTTTTCCATTTATTTTGTATTCTGCTGCAGCAGTAGCTCGGTTATTACTTTTTCCGGTCCATGGGAATCTCAGTTCACTGTTCCCCTGGTGGACGTTGACATGGAAAGCCACACTTGTTCCAGTGTATCTCTTGGGTTCTAGTGAAAACACAGCAGTGAACATGAACAATAGCTGGAGGGTGAAACAGCAGGTCAGCCGTGTCGAATGGACGCCCGCCAAATGACTTTGGCTGGGCTTGTGTTAGTTTCCTGCACACAGGCAGGGATGCACGGGTACCTACTCTCTGCCATGTTCCACTTACACTGGAGCAGATAGTGAGGGAGATTAACACAATGTTGTTCACTCATGTCCTGATTAGTTTCCTGTCATGTAATTTTTTGTCCAGCTTCTGTTCTCTTCTTAAAGGCAATAAAAGAAGACATTACACATGTATTCTTCTAACTGTGCATTAGCTGTGTCACTGAACTCTTCGTAAACATGTGCTTTTTGACGTTTGCGTCGTCAGAGTCTGCACGCCATGGAGAGTCATGTGATGATCAAGTTCCTGCCCACCACCCTGAATCAGCTGTTCAGGGTGCTCACCAGTGCCACCCAAGAGGACGTGGCAGTCAACGTCACCAGGCAAGTGTCTCTGAAACCAACAACGGCTTCAAATGAGTCATTTCATGTCAATATTGATAAACAAATTGATAAAGAATTCGAAATATCAAATTATACTATTAATTTGTTCTGTTTTTTATATCATGTACTTTGTATGTTGTATGTGTGATGTAACGTGTGCATGAATAGAAAGGAAAAAAGGACATTTAAAATAGAAAAAACACCAAAAAGATGGTTATAATTTTCCTGATCAATATCTAAGAACAAAAACATAGTTTTCTTACAGTTACAGATATTAAGTTTTTTCACAGTTCAGTTGATCCAACACATAAGTCAATTAGATTTTCTGGTGCCCAAGATCTTTGTTATAATGATCTTAATATAAAACAAAACGTGGATAGTGTTGTGAACTGAGAATATAAGTGCAAAGCTCTAATTTAGTCCATTTATGACCACGTCCTCACTCGTGCTTTCCTTTGCTGTTGTTTCCTTTTAGAGTCATGATTCACATTGTTGCCCAGTGCCATGAGGAAGGGTTGGAACATTATCTGAGATCATACGTGAAGGTAAAAATGTCATGCTACTACGAAAACGACAGACACCATCTTTGAGAAAAATGTATTTGACCTGTTCTTTGTTTGGTCCGTATCCCATCCACTAACATGGAGGGGGGTGTTTAAGGTCAAAACACTTAAGCTTCACTTTTGGGAGCTGTCATGTCGTCCATCTTTATATACATTATATGTGTCATGTTTGCAGTGGAGGATTAACACGTCCCTCGCTGTGTCTCTTACAGTTTGTATTCAAGACTGAGCCGTACACGTCGTCCACCGCCCGATTAGTGCACGAGGAGCTGGCCAAAGCCATGACCGCCATCCTGAAGCCTTCCACTGACTTCCTCACGAGTAACAAACTGCTGAAGGTAACATCTTTGTACAGTGTTAAAGGATGACACGGTGTGTAATTATATTTGACGTCTATATCGTCTGTCTCATTCTCTGATTGATGTTTGTGTGCCCTGCAGTACTCCTGGTATTTCTTTGAAGCCTTAGGGAAGTCCATGGCTCAGTACTTGATTGAGAGCTGTAAAGTGAAGGTACGTCTGCCCCAACATGTGCGTTTGACTCACAAGTGTCTCATCACAGCTTAGCTTCCTCACTTGTGGCTCCCGACATGCCAAGTCTTGTGGACAGCCACAGCACCACAGTCAGCGTATCGTGTATCCGCGGCCTGTCCCACACAGCTGTGCAGTTTAATTGGCTGCATTTGTTCGTACCCCATAAACAACCACATCCCTGTGTTTAACCTCCACTGGCATCATGTGGAGGCCACAGCGGAAGCTCCAGATGAGTCGGTCACTCCAGTCTGGAAAAACTGCATGAACCTCCATGTTCTGTGAGGTTCTAGTTTCATTACTAGGCTGGCGATATTCTTTATCATTTTCTGTTAATATCAACAAATACCATTGAAAGAGCAAAAACAATTATACTTTAATCCGTCTCTACTCAACATTCTGGTTATATCTCTCAGTTGTCCAGGAATCAGCGCTTCTCTGCATCTTTCCATCACACGGTGGAGACATTGGTCAACATGATGATGCCACACATCACACAGAAGTACAAAGACAACCTGGATGCCGCCAGGAACGCCAACCACAGTCTGGCCGTCTTCATCAAGGTCAGGATCCACAGTTACGTCTTCAGGAAAACAGCGTGATTTCAAGTTAAAGCTAGAGAAGGTTTTTACAGTGCAGTCAGTCCTGGTTTATGTAAATATATAGATTTTCTTGTTTGCTATAAATAATGAAAGAATCCTTCTCCTTCCCTCTGCAGCGTTGTTTCAACCTGATGGACAGAGGCTTTGTGTTCAAGCAGATCAACAACTACATCAACGGTTTTATGCCTGGAGACACAAAAGTACGACAATACAACCAGTTACAAAATTCATAGAAACAAATCATGCGACGGCTTGTTTTTAAGATGACTGATAAAGGAAAGACTTAAAATCCGCCTGCATCCCAGTGCGGGAAATGTTGTGTAAAAGCTGCCTCACTCGTTTCTGCCGTTTGTCAATGCAGACGCTCTTTGAGTTCAAGTTTGAGTTCCTGCGTGTCGTATGCAACCACGAGCACTACATCCCCTTAAACCTGCCCATGCCATTTGGAAAGGGAAGGATACTGAGATTTCAAGGTGAGAAGATGATCCCATTTATCTGAGAGTCAAGTACAAAGTCTATTGTTGCCGTCTTTGATTTTACAGCAGGTACTGCTTCTTTTTTTGTGTGTTCCTCAACTAGCTTTATTATCTCCATATGATACAGTGGAGTCATACGATACTCCAGTAGGTAGGTGCAAGTTGTGCTGCTTGTATGTCTTCTCCAAAAAGAACCAATTTAAGCCATGAGCAGAAAGTTGCAAATCCCTTCTGAAATCAGATTTAATCAGTCGTCTTCCATCTCTAATGTGAACTGGTTGATGTGGAATGATTTACATGGCACAGAAACATTAAACTGTTAGATAAGACTTGGCTGTTTGTGCAGGTTTGGGTGATTTTTGAGTGTGATGTCTGCGACCAGTGATGAGATTCTTTTCAGTACGTGCATGCTTGAAATGAAGGTTTGAAACAGCCTTTGATTTGATCTGTGCGTGCTTGTGTGTGTGTGTGTGCGTGTGTGTGTGTGTGTGTGATTATGGGATTGCCTTACTGGTCTTCGATGCTGTTGGAAACGATCTGTGAACAGCTGCTGCCGTTCAATCACTCCCTTTAATCCTGTTTGTCTTCTCCACACTGATCACTTGTGATGTGGAGGAGCAGCCTTCATGTGTTCGACACGAGACTCTAAGCTTCTCTGTATTTCTGTATTTCTTTTCCCTCATATAGTTACATTGAAATCAAAACAGTGTAACAAGTGTTGGCGTGAAAATCATTAGTTCCAATGATTGTTTACATGGAATACAATTGGTTGGAAATGATTGACTCTGAAAACACTAAAATAGATTAAAAATGCAGTGAATTTATTATTATAAAACATTTTTCAAAGAAGTGTGTGCTTTAAGTTTGAAAATTTGAATCTCCTCTCACTTTAAAGATGCTCTTAGACCAAATATCACAACTCTTGCCTTTGAGGAAATTTAACTCTTGAAAAAAACAAAGTTTTTGAAGAGTTGATTTTTAATCCTGGCTACTTTTCTTGTGAGGGTTCTAATATATGATCAATTTACACTGCTCTCATTATTTAGTGCCGTCTGTGACTCCTCTAACATCTCAACTCAGTTTTCAGTTAGCCTGTTCTAATCTCTTCTTCCTCCTCTTCCTCAGACCTTCAGCTGGATTACTCGCTGACAGACGACTTCTGTAAGAACCACTTCCTGGTCGGGCTGCTGCTCAAAGAGGTCGGTGCAGCTCTGCAGGAGTTCAGGGAGGTTCGTCAGGTTTCCATCCAGGTGTTGAAGAACCTGATGGTCAAACACACGTTTGATGACCGCTACACCTCCAAGGTAAGTGGTGCCTTCGTACTGTAAGTCTGTCTGTCTCTCTGTGTGTGTGTGTGTGTGTGATGTTGAGATATTATGCTGACTGGTTTGGTTTGTTTTCCAGAGCCAACAGGCCAGGATGGCTACCCTGTACTTGCCCTTGTTTGGTCTTCTCCAAGAGAACGTGAACAGGCTGAATGTGAAGGAAGTAACTCCTTTCACCATCAACCACTCCAACAATGTAAGGGCGCCACCTAGTGGCTTCTTCTGAATGAAAACCATCCAAGCTACACAAGGCCCACACCGAAACATCTACACCTTTAGAAAAGTGAAATACAATATTTACAATATAATAAGAGAAGGATAAATATAGTATCCCCCTTTCACGCTCAATTCTGTCCTGTCAAATAAAGGCCTGAAGCCCAAAAAATATCTTTTAAAAAATAATAAAACGTTTTAGCATATACCCATACATATATGTATTTATAGTAAAACTTAATGTTTTATTATATATAAACATTTACCAACCTAAGATAACAAGTTATGGATTACGGGTTAATTGCATCGTAAATGTCCCAATAACACTGGAAAACCTGCGATCAGGACTTTTAGATTTTAGGTCAGGGGACACCCCCCCCCCCCAATAAGTCCTGAACACATTGGACTTTTTATAAAAACATTCAGTGTTTAATGGGGATCTGTGTCCATTAATATCTTTCCCTGTTTTTCATTCAGAACGGGAGAGAAGATTCACTCTATACCAACGTGTTGATGACACCTCCCAGGTCCAGCACCTTCCTGGACACCAGCTTACACAAAGATGTGTTTGGAGTCATCTCAGGCACCGGTGAGGGAGGAGGAGAAATGGGGCTGAAAATAAATATACTTTTGTTTTCATATTAATATGAAATTATATTTTTTATTTATTTACATTTTTTTTTTACAGCTTCCCCTCACACGTCATCTACCCCCAACATCAGCTCTGTGCGCCACGCGGACTCTCGCGGCTCCCTCATCAGCACCGACTCGACCAGCAGCCTGCATGAGAAGAACATGGAAAAGGGAAACTCTCTGGAAAAGGTACATCTCAGAAAAGGCTGCAAGGTGCCTGAATATTAAATTTCCTGAAACATGCATTTATATTTTTCCTTTTCACTGTGCCTGAGGCTTACACCAAACCTCCCCCTGTCATAACCAAAGTGCCACAGAGAGTCACTCCTTGTTAACTTGTACCATTAACTCCCTCCACCTTCTCTGTACGGCTGGTCGTGGCAGACGGAGAAGTTCGTACGGAGACACTCTGTCAGCCTCCTGCGTTTCTTTACGGAGGAGCTCTCCCTGAACACAAAGCGTGCCACCGTGGACTTCTCCCTGCTCTCTGTCCCCTGTGTTTTACACAGCACCCTGCACCCCAGCATTTCACTCCAAGTACAAAAACGCCACCTTCCTTCACCCAGTCACGCTCCCTCCTCGGATTCTCTCCTCTGGGCTTGTGAAAGTGTGTGTGTGAGAGTGTCCTCAACTCTGAGCCCTGCCTCTACCCGATGGTTCTCAGGCTTTTTGCTTGTTTGTTCTCTGGTGCCATAAATCAGACGCGCTGCGACACAGGGCCTCACAGGGTTTGTCTCTGCTCAGTTTCCAGATGTTAATGTCGAGCATGCATGCGTAAGGGACTTCTCACTTTTCAGCTCCTCTCATGTGTGCAGTGTCATTTTTCACCTCCACAGATAAACAGCCTCGAGCTAAATCTGTGAAGAAGCCCATTAACACAAAGGATTGTATTTTCTCTGTCCCTGCTGCTGTTTGTTTAATCTTCTGTTTTGATTTGTGATGCGAGGTGGCATTTATCACAACATATATAACAAGAAATGGGGAATGTAAAGTGGTGTAAATGACACATGGTACAAACACGAACATCTCTCTATTTTAGACGTTAAAAAGACACAAATGAAAATACAAAAATTAACTGAACTACAGCTTCACAATTTTTGTCCAGCTTTTTGGAAAAACTAACTTTAGCCTCAAGGCCAAAACACCCAATAAAAAGCCTAAGCCACGGCCTTGTGCTTTCCATGAAGTCATCCCAAGCAACTTTCATGGTCTAGACTAAGTGCTGGCAGAGGAAAATGCTTGGTATATAGCCAACCCCTTTGCTGTGGTGTTACTCCACTGCAGAGGAATTACCACTTGCAGTCTGTGCACCACAAATAGAGCGTGTGTGGCTGCACGTAGCTTCGCCGCTGTAATTTCAGATCTTCAGAGAACTCACGCTAATCACGTCATAAATACTCTGTACTGTAAATCATCTAACACAGCGTCTCCAACACATATCTAGACTCACTTTTCTTGACTTAGGCCCTGTTCAGACCTGGTATTAACATCCGTCCTGAGAGATCCGATCACAAGTGGACAGTGTAAAGTCTGTTCACTCCTGAATGTGTCTCCTGTGACCACTTGTGATCCGATCGCACTTCCCCGCTCTATATCAAAATACTCACATGTGTCATTTGACCAAATGATGTTCTGTTCACCCAGTGTGAGTTTACAGATAAGTCCGATGACAGTGTTTGTGAATGTGTGTGAGCAAGAGAGAGAAAGAGAGCAGGCTGAGTCAGGAGGGACTAAATTAATCAATGAGCATTACACTGAAAAAAAAGTTGAAATCATCATGTGGTGATCATGTTGATGCTAATAAATCAACACATGGTCACTGAGAAGCCTCGAAACACTTTTGTTTCACTGTGAAACGGTAGCGGGTCAGAGGATGTCCGAGGTCCTTCAGTGTGGTCATGTGGCCACATGTGTCCCAGACCACCGCTGTAGAAGTGATCAGATCTCAGGACGCATTGAGGACACTAATGGGTGCGTTCAGACCTGTACTTAGCGCTGACCACTTCTGATCTGATCACTCAGGATTGACTTTAATACCAGGTCTGAATGAGGGCTTTGATCAATGACCACTAACACATATCAATCAATCAATAAATCAATACGACTTTATTAATAAAGCACTTTT
The DNA here is from genome assembly GCF_009819705.1 of Hippoglossus hippoglossus. Classification (NCBI taxonomy): domain Eukaryota; kingdom Metazoa; phylum Chordata; class Actinopteri; order Pleuronectiformes; family Pleuronectidae; genus Hippoglossus; species Hippoglossus hippoglossus. Next base: position 13,877,616 of record NC_047171.1, on the reverse strand, counting down.
CATATGAACAAAAAGTAACACAAAGTGCAAGCAAGTGCCCACCCGCACAACTCCCGAACATACCAATGAGGAAACACTGGAGGCAGAGTTTTTAAAAAGACTTGAATTCAAATGGCAAAATAAAAGAGACAAGAAATAAATAGAAAGATGTATATACAAAAATAGAATAATGACATAGAGAGAGAATAGTATTTAAGTGCCTATAGTGCATTAAAAGAAACCTAATCTGAACATAATAAAGTATAGCACACAGAAATTGTTGTGCTAAATGCCCCTTGTCTTTTCTGTACTTGGGTTTATTTCAAGGCAGAATGAGCTTGACAGCATTATGTATGTTTTGATCATGTCTGTGTCTGGCCGTCCTTCTCTGTCCCTCAGAACCAGACTCCCTCCACCCTGGGAAGCCCCCTGCTGCGATGTGACAAACTGGACCAGGCGGAGATCAAGAGCCTCCTCATGTGTTTCTTACATGTGCTTAAAAGCATGTCTGAGGGTAAAAACCACCATCTTTCTTTCAGCTGTCTGCGTGAGACTTAAACACTGTGTTCACTCACAGCCAAGAAAACTCCCTGTCCTTACAATGTCAACCACTGTCTCCTCCAGATGCTCTGTTCACTTACTGGAACAAGGCCTCATCTGCTGAGCTAATGGACTTCTTCACTCTAGTCGAGTAAGACGTCTTGACATTTCCATCGTGCACGGTGACATCGTGAGTGACGATGAAAAATGTATCCTGACTGATTCCTCACTTGTCTTCCCTCTCAGAGTTTGCCTCCATCAGTTCAGATACATGGGGAAGAGATACATCGCAAGGTAATACTGGTGTCAGTGTTTCGATCTGCTGCATGGTTACAATTGTTTATACTCTTTTTATTTTTATTTTATATGTGGTTGAATTTTTTGATCAGAGATTTCCGGCCTCTGGTTCAGTGGTTTCCAAACTTTTTTTCCCCAAACTCCCCGTAACAGACGAACACAAGTAACTCTCTATTGACACCACAAATGATCTCACAGTGTTGTCAATTATATACATGAAAGACAAAGTTATTTTTTTTTCCCACTGTACATTAATTGTCGATTAAACCTGAAGCTGTATATGACAGGACTGTAGCTACTTGTTGACTTTTTTTTGTCAAGAGTAAAATATGATATGTGATTGTTGAAGAGTGTGATTTTATTTTTCAGCACAGTTATTTCTTTCAGTAATTAAAAAGTATCCCAACACGCACAGTTTAGTCTGTCTCTGATGTGTTGGGAGCTCTGGCCTCGGCTCCCGGGGGTCTTTGGGTGTTCACTCACTCTAACCTGTCACCACTGTTTCTATCTCTATTCACCTAAATGCTGGCAAGTTTAACATAATGAAATAAAACCTGGCTCCTGCCCCCTCCTGCTTGGGTAAGCCTGAAGGTGGAACTGACTTTCTCAAACCAGCTGCATGAAATAATTCTCTCTAAACTCCCATGCAGCCTCTTTCTGACATGCATGGCTTGGGCTGTAACTCACTGCTTTGATGCTGCTGTGCCACTTTAATAATTTTATATCACGTTGCATGCCAAACAAGCAATCTGCATTAATTACAATTACAATCTTTGCTCTTCTACATACAGTAGGTACATGCATAAATCCCAAAATGTTCATGTATTATATTTTCCAGTTGATATTTCCGTTTTACCTCAATTATTATAAATCTACTGTAGCTCTAAGGACATTTGTTTGTGTGTGTGTGTGTGTGTGTGTGTGTGGTGAAACACACGCGTGTAAAAACAGTGTGTTATTCACCTGCGCTTCACTAACTCCGCTGGTCATCAGCCGTTCATCTAACATTGTCCTGTTTCCTCGTCAGGAACCAGGATGGGGCAGGACCCGTAGCTCATGAGCGGAAGTCTCAGACTCTGCCCGTGTCCCGTAACAGGGCAGGAATGATGCATGCCCGCTTACAGCAGCTCAGCAGCCTGGATAACTCATACACTTTTAACCACAGTAAGTGCCCCCATACTGTACGGCATCAGCAAACGACCCCCAACCCGTCCTCCTCCGCCGTAGTCTTGACTCCTCATGCTTTTCAATATCATCAGCATCATCCTCCTCCTCATCCTCTGTTTAAACCCAGCCCACTTTAAAGCAGGAAGTGCTGCAGGAGACACGAGGGCGCAATCAGTTAATCGAATAAAATTGGGGCCAAAGTCGCTGTGGGTCGCTTTACACTGGTTTAACCTAAACTGTGTGATGAGTCTGTTAACAGCATCATTTAATAAAGTGTCTCTGTGTTTTCAGTGTAAGAAAGATTTCAAGTATTCTTGGAATATCTGTAGAACCTGGTAAGAATGTGCAGCGTCAGTTTTATAGTCCGACTGAGCTCTGTTCATTTGGTGGAATTGAGAGCATGACTGTTTTAACTGAACATCAGCCTCTAAAACCTTCTCATCCCTCTGCTCAGCTCATCTGCTCTGAACTTCATTTTACATTTCAGAAAGAATCTGTGTAAAATAATAAAGGTTTTATTCCAAAATACAACATGTGCATTTCAGACAAATCTAGCTTACAATTCATTCATAAGTATTCGAATGGCACTCTACTTCCACCAAGACCCAGCCGGGTTTCTAACCCTATCTGTTACCGTACAGCGGCTGAAAAAAGTCTCCACCACTATGAAACCACATTAAAATTTTTATTTGAGGTTGCAAACACTCATCGATAACCCCCGCTAAATATTTCTGAAGATCCACACATAATTTTCCAGGAAAATGCTGCAAAATCTATCAATGTTCAAGAAAATTTAAAAAGATTAACATCTCGGCAGAGGTAAAAGAATGAAAAAAAAAGTTTGGAATAAAACTTTATCATTTCAACTTAATGAAAATGTTCATCCTTTTAGCAACAGCTTTGCTTTTAACACTAAGGTCTCATATTTGATATGATGTGATATGATATGATGTCTCTTCTCAGCTTACAGTCACTCGGATGCTGACGTGTTGAATCAGTCGTTGCTGGAGGCCAACATCGCCACTGAAGTGTGCCTGACTGTCCTGGACACCCTCAGTATCTTCATCATGGGTTTCAAGGTAACTTTCTGTTATATAGAATAATACTTATGTTATTACTAAACTTTTTTGTGGGTACCCTGCATACGAAGGCTTGAGTCCCCCTGCAGGTTCGGACTCAGCCCTTTGCTCCTTCCCCCTTTCTCTCCCCCCATTTTACACTTGAACTTCCCTTTCAATAAAGGCAAAATGCCCCAAAAATACTATATCTAGGTTATGTAATGATAATTTCAGGGCAAATTAATATGAACTATCCTCCATTGGTTTCTAAATGAGACTCTGTTTTCAAGCTGATGCTCTGTCTCTTCAGACTCAGCTGTGCTCGGACCACGGCCACAGTCCACTGATGAAGAAGGTGTTTGAAGTCCACCTCTGTTTCCTGCGAATCAACCAGTCAGAAACGGCCCTCAAGCAGGTCTTCACCTCCCTGCGCACCTTCATCTACAAGGTTAGACACACCTTTAATGTCTTATTTAACAAAACTCTATTAGCCCTACACAGTAGCCTATGACTTACCTTGTCTTCTTCTACCCTCTAGTTTCCCTGCACATTCTTCGAAGGCCGTGCTGACATGTGTGCCGCGTTCTGCTACGAGATCTTGAAGTGTTGTAACTCCAAGCTGAGCTCCATCCGCAGCGACGCAGCCCATCTGCTGTACTTCCTCATGAAGAGCAACTTTGACTACACGGGTCGCAAGTCCTTCGTCCGGACGCACTTACAGGTAAGATAGACGAATAAAGCAACAGATTCAAAACAACTAGGCTTTCATGGTTGGATGAAGAGATTAAAGCCAACGTCAACACAAGAATATTTGATCATTCTTCTTTCCTTTTCTGTAGGTGGTGATCGCTGTCAGTCAGCTGATCGCTGACGTCATTGGGATTGGAAGTACCCGCTTCCAGCAGTCTCTGTCAGTCATCAACACCTGCGCCAACAGTGACAAGACTATTAAGGTCAGCGAGTCATTTGTGTTCATAATGATTCCACCTCATATTCTTAAATAAACACTTAAATAAATAAGTGCTTCATCAAGCAACACCACAACTGGCTGCTCTAATTGCTCCACAACAGAACACGGCGTTCCCGTCGGATGTGAAGGACCTGACCAAGCGCATCAGGACGGTTCTGATGGCCACGGCTCAGATGAAGGAGCACGAGAGGGACCCGGAGATGCTGGTGGACCTGCAGTACAGCCTGGCCAAGTCCTACGCCAGCACGCCCGAGCTACGCAAGACCTGGCTGGACAGCATGGCCCGAATCCACGTGAAGAATGGAGACCTGTCAGAGGTGTGTGATGAGAGACGCTGCTCAGTCTGTGTGGTTGAATAGGTTGAGCTTTTA